>NC_056750.1:127564192-127869192 GCF_019279795.1 Protopterus annectens
CTAATGGAAAAGGTCCGTCAGCCTGGATGGGGAGGGTCTTATCAGTTCAGTATGGTAACATACATCCTCACTCCAGGGACCAGACAGCCATACATACATACACACACACACACACACACACACACACACACACACACACTATGGCATTCACTATTGAATACACCTATGTCACGCACATACAGATACAGAAAAAGAAGTGAATTCCGCTAAAGAACACTCAGCAGAACAAAAAACAATGTAAATATTGGAAGAGTGTTTCACCACAAGTGTTAGTATTTCATCTTGAGTATTCAAAACTTGCTAAACAACCAAAATGGCGAAAAGACAGCTTCAAAACAGCAGCCTCAATAACAGGCTTTTACCATATTGAATCCACAATATATGAAATATAGAGCTTTGCTGTTGTAAAAGTCAAGTGGCGTTGTAATTCCACAGCTTTAAAACATGTAATGTCATAAAAACAGAAAAAACAAACATGAAGACCCTTCTGATGTAAATAATGAACAAGCGCTTTCAGCTTTTTCAAGCCTTCTTCAGATCCAAGTAGGTAAGCTGGGTTCAGTGTTTAAAAGTTGGTATCATCCAATGAAACAACCTACAGTGAATGATGAATGTTAACCAATCAAGTTAGTCCATTGGTGCCCACCTCCATAGCTTGAAGTTAAAACTCTTTAAAACTCTTTGTTTAAAACAACATGACAGTCTGACATTTCTAAGACAGACTCAGACATATTTTCAGAAGGAATATTAGTAAAGTCTTTTCAGTAAGTTCTAGTTAAAAGAACAAGCTCTGCATAAAAGCTAAGATTTGAGAGAAAAGGTGAAAAATAAAAATAAAGATGGTCATTTAGGGCGCTTCTTTTTATTTCATTTCAACAATTTCTTTGGGACATCAGAGCCTAAGTCAGTATATCTAAGGTTTCTGGCAATGAAAACAGGTCATAAGTGAGCATAGCTCATTGCTCGTCTATTTTTAAGAAAATGTTTTAAGGGAACACAGCCATTAAGGCCAGGGGGGTTATCTGCCCTCAGCCGCATCATCCATTTGGCTTCCTCTCAGTCAGATTGGTCAGGTCTCCTTCTCTGGAAGTAAAATGTATCTTTGAAATGACCATGAAAGCAAAGCTATGTCCCTCATGCTCACATAAATGAAGGAAAAGAGAATTTGTTTCCTTTCTGTTACGTATATCAGATTGATGTTTGATAATTCTTTCCTTTAGCTTCATATTAGTTTTAACAACATAAAATGCTGTGCAGGAAGTGCAGGTAGCTATATAAACAATATTGCTGGTTAGGCAATTAGCTAATCCATGAAAAACAAATGCCTGTTTAGTAACCGGATTTTTAAATGTTTTGCTACAATTGATTACATTGCAGACCTTGCAGAAACCACATTTCTTTGTTCTGATGAATTATTATGTACATAGTTGTTACATATCCTATCATTTGAGCATAAGATCCTTTTGAGATTCTTTTTATTTTTGAAAAGAAAACTTGGGTTATCTCCAACAATCTCTTTTAACTTTTTATCCAAAGTTAGAATCGGCCAGAACTTTCTGATCACCTGGCATACGTTATCATGGTCCATAGTGTAAGTCAAATTGACCCTTAAGTTAGATGTTCTTTTAGGTATAGCTAGGGATGGTGTACTTTTGACTTCTCTGACCTTAGAGGAATAAAAATGTTTGCCTTTTCCTTTACGTATGTCATTAATTCTGGTCTTGTTTAGTTCTAAACTTCTCTTTCCATAGCCTCGTTGGCTGAAATTATTAATAAGCCTCTCTTCTTCCTGGAGAAAGGTTGCCTCTTCTGTATATAGCTTTGAAATCCTTGCAATTTGATTTTCAACAATGTTAGAGAAAATATGCCTGGGATGCATACTGGAAAAATGGAGCATGTGGTTTTGCCACATATCTTTCCTACAGAGGCAAGTGTCTATTCCCCTCCCTGGATCAAGAGATAATCTCACATCCAGAAAGTCAATCATCTCTCTGGATGTTTTTACATCAAATTTCAGGAAAGTAGTGGTCTGTGACAGGAAGTTAACAAAGCTTCTTAAATATTCTTCTTTGCCCTTCCATACAATGAAGGTGTCATCCACAAACCGATTGTACAGAATTATCTGGTCATTCCAAATATTATTAGCATCCTTGGACCAAGCTCTTTCCCAGTTAGCTAAAACCAAGCTTGCATATCTATTGGCACAGGGCGTGCCCATGGCAACCCGGCCCCCATCTCTGCCAATAGTAGCTGTTGCCATAGGTAAACACACTGTACTCCAACACGATTTCCAAAAGATCACATATCAAACGTGATTCTACCTTCTGTTCAGTTAGAAATTCTCTTACTGCTTCAATGCCATAATTATTTGGTATGGAAGTGAATAAACTATTCACATCTAGGATTACCAATAGCAGACTCTCAAGATCATCACGATGTTCTAGAGCTATATACAGATGTTGTAGAAACTCAGCTGTATCTTTAATCACAGTGGAGGCCCTAGGTAGCATCTTTTTTAGTTCTTGTTCAATAAACATAGAAATAGATTCCGTCAACCATCCTCTACCAGCCACAATTGGTCTTAAAGGTGGGTGTTTAAGATCTTTATGGATTTTTGGTAATACACTGATAGTTGGTACGGTGGGGTGCTCAGTGATGAAAAGATCATGCAAATACTCATTAATCTCTCTTTGCAATAGCATGTCATAAAGAACCTGTTGGATCTTCCGTTTCATAATATTTAGTTTGTTCTTACTAATCAAGGAATAAGTCTTTTGATTACTTAATAATTCTTTCATCCATTGGACATACATCATTGCATCCATTATCACTATGGCTCCTCCTTTGTCAGCAGGTTTAACCACAATATTCTTTTCTTTAAGCTCTTTAAATGCCTGATTTTCTTCTTTGGTTAGATTGAAAAACTGTTTCCCTTTTTGAGACATTCTTGTTCTCATTAACTCTTCTTCACAGGCATGAATAAAAGAATCCACGGCTGGGTGATTGAGGGGAACAAATGTGCTCAGTTTCTTGAGCATAATATTACTTTTAATGGGACATTTACCACTTCCATCCCCAAAAATATACTTCAAAGTAAGATTCCTTCCAAACATTTTAAGGTCCAGTGCAAATTCATCATGTGTAGATTTGGTTGCAGGAATAAAGCTGAGACCTTTCTCTAATAGATCTATCTGAGAGTGAGTGAGCTGAATGTTCGAAATATTAACCACTAAAGAATTTATTGTGTTACTTTCCTTTTCTTTCTATCTCTGCTTACAGATCTCCCTGTTCAAGAGACTTTGTTCATCATTAAAAAAGGGAGCTGCTCTGTGATGGTAACATGTTGTGCGCCTCTCTTAGGTATTGTTCCTAGTGGATGACCATTGATACCAGTACTATTAAAAGGACTGGTATTATTGACATTAATAACTGCATCCGAGTCATGTTCTTGTTCGATAACACAAGCATTTTCATTGGTGACAATACTCCCATTCGGGACTTTTCTGACTATAGGCTCTTCTTTGTCCATGTGATAGACTTGTGCACTAACCAAAAGATCTCGAGATCTATGGTTATTATTATTGGTTTGCAGAGTTGTACCTCTCTGCTCAGGATTTCTATCATCTTTCCGTAGATGCTCATTGAAGTTTCTGACTTTAGGCCATTCAAATAAATGGCCTTTCTGTATATCATTAAAGTCTCCATTAATTTCTGACTTTTAATGCCTTTTATCTTAACTTCATATGCTGTTAGCTTATCCTGTAAATTCTCCAATTTCATGAAGTTATTATCAGACAAATTCATATTTTCAAGTTCTTTTTGTTCCTCCTCTATCAAGGTGCTCATTTCTTCTTCTTGAGGCTTGAAGAAGTCTACCAGCAGTTTCATATAACTGAAACTTGTCTGTATATTAATTGCTTGCCATTTGGCCAAAATCTCAGGGTAGGTGTTTCCATAACTGGGCATACTTCTAACCCTGAGACCTCTAGGAATAACTTGATGATGTAGGCAGGCTTCCATATGGAAGCGTTGCCATTGTAATCTCTTTAGCTTAAAGGCCGCATTTTCAGCTGTTTTAAAAATAGACTCAAAGTTTAGGTCAACCTTTTCAGTTTCCACAACTGAAATCTCAGTTGTTGCAAGACTCAGCTGAATCAGCAGATTAATCGCACCAGACTTAAAGCCTGTCGTTAACTTCTTTCTTTCTTTCCATGTCAATTAAATCTAAAGACATTGCGTGGAAAAGGCAGTAAAAAAGTAAAAAAGTAGTGACTCAATACAAGCTGCTGTTACAAACTGTGTGCGGAATACACAGCAAACAAAAGTCAAATCCAGAAAAAGAAGTGAATTCTGCTAAAGAACACTCAGCAGAACAAAAAAAATGTAAATATTGGAAGAGTGTTGCACCACAAGTGTTAGTATTTCATCTGAGTATTCAAAACTTGCTAAACAACCAAAATGGTGAAAAGACAGCTGCAAAACAACAGCTTCAGTAACAGGCTTTTACCATATTGAATCCAAAATATATGAAATATAGAGCTTTGCTGTTGTAAAAGTCAAGTGGCATTGTAATTCCACAGCTTTAAAACATGTGGATGTCATAAAAACAGAAAAAACAAACATAAAAGTGAAGAACCCTTCTGATGTAAACAATGAAAGTACAGTTTTGTACCTACCATAAATGTAGATGTCCGATAGGTATGCATCTGCAGTCCTTACATATGGGTTGTCCTGCCTCAGGCAGCCCCTCGGTCAGCCGGATTCCAAAGTCTGGGTCCGGCGTCGGCAGATGTCACCTCCATCCCGACGTCAGAGCGCCTGGGATATAAAAACGTCAGCCGACGCCATCTTCCTCAGTTTTTCTTGCCTCAGATGCCAGTTGCCCTCTAAGTAAGGCTAAATTTGGAGAAATTAAAAATTCCAAACATGCACAGCAATAAAAAACAAATACACCATAAAAGATAACCCCAGCTAGCTAAAAAGAGGGATAGGTATCCAAAATATACCACAGAGGGGAAGGAGGGAGGGAAATCCTGACTGCAGATGCATACCTATCGGACATCTACATTTATGGTAGGTACAAAACTGTACTATGTCCTTCAAGGATGCATCTGCAGTCCTTACATATGGGTAGAATACCATAGCCAAGCTGGGGGAGGCAGGACCTAAGAAAATGATGGTGTAGCTAACATGCCCTGCAGGACTGCAGTAGCAAAACCTGCTCTGGATCTGGAATATAAGGGCAAATTGTAATGCTTGGAAAATGTATGCACGGAGCTCCATGTAGCAGCTTCTAAAATATCCTTTGTAGCCACCCCTCTTAAGAAGGCTGTGGAGGTGGCTGTTGCTCTGGTGGAATGAGGCCTAATGTTAGCTGGCACAGCTTTTCCATGAAAGGAGTAACAGAACCGAATGCAATTTCCTATCCATTTTGAAATTGTCTGTTTGGAAATTGCTTTTCCTTGTACACCAGAAGCATATGCTACAAAGAGTTGGTCAGTTTTTCTGTAAGTCTTAGTTCTGTCCAAGTAATATCGCAACTGTCTGTGGATGTCCAAAGTATGCAGAAGTTTTTCTCCTTTATTTTGTGGATTTGGAAAGAAGGTAGGCAGGTGAATAGCTTGGTTCAGTGAAACCCTGGATACCACCTTCGGCATGAATGAAGGATTGGTTCTCAAAGAGACTCTGTCCTGATGAAAAATGAGAAATGGCTGAACTGCCATGAAGGCCTGTAACTCAGATACTCTTCTCGTTGAGGTTATGGCCAGGAGGAAGGCAGTCTTCCAAGACAGGAATTGTAGTTCTGAAGATGCTGCTGGTTCAAAGGGAGGAAGAGTTAATTTTTCCAACATGAAGTTAAGGTCCCATGTAGGCACTGGTGGTTTCCTTGGAGGGTTGATGTTTTCTATCCCTCTTAGAAACTGTCTTAGCAGAGGATGAGAGAACACAGGTGGGTCAGTGTTGTATTCTGCTGAAATTGCTGAAGCATGGATCTTTATGGAGGAATAAGAAAGGCCATTATGGAGCATTTCAGCCAAGTAATCTAGAATATGTGGAATGCTCATGATTGTCGGATTTTGACCCTTTGCGGTGTTCCAGGTACGAAATCTTTTCCATTTTGCTGAATATGCTTTTCTTGTGGAAGGCCATCGGGCTTCCATGATGATATCCTGAACCCTCTTGGATAGTTTGTCCTGGCGAGGAGTCAAGGTATTCTCCAGGCTGTCAGCTGCAAGGTTTTTAGACTGGGGTGCAGAGTCTTGTAATTGTGCTGTGTCAGAAGAAGTGGCCATTGTGGAAGAGGCCAAGGTTTCATGCGTGACATGCTCCTTAACAGTGGGTACCAGTGTTGTCTTGGCCAGTCCGGGGCTATGAGGATTACTTTTGGTTGCTCTATCCTGATCTTCAGTAAGACCTTGGTCATTAATGGAAGAAGTGGGAATGCATATACTGTTAGAGTATTCCAGTTGAATGAGAGGGCGTCCACTTTCCATGCTTGAGGATGGTATGTCCTTGTGCAGAATTTCCTCAGTTGATGGTTGTGTTGGGAGGCAAAAAGATCTATGTCCGGCGTTCCCCATGCATGTGTTATCTGGAGAAATATATCCGGGTGCAACATCCATTTGTGTGGGTCCATGATGTTTCTGCTCAGGCTGTCCGCCAGAACATTGTATTTTCCTGGTACGAACTGAGATTGTAGTTCTATATTGAGTTTCAGGGAAAGATCCCACAGATTCATCACCAGCCTGCAAAGAGGGTGTGAATGGTTACCCCCTTGCTTGTTTATGTACCACATAACTGTGGTATTGTCTGTCTTTATTAACAGGTGACCTTGGTGCAGGAAGAGCTTGAAGGCCTCGATGGAATGTATCACTGCCAGCATTTCCTTTTGGTTGATGTGCAGATGCAATTCTTTTTGTGTCCACTGCCCTTGAATGCATCTGCCTTCCATGTGAGCTCCCCATCCATGGGCTGAGGCATCCGTTGTGATGGTTTGGCTGATATGCGGCTTGCTGAAAGGGAGGCCCATGTTTGACTGGCTTGCTTTTGCCCACCACAGGAATTCCTTTTGAAGGCAAGGAATGAGGGGGATCAAAGATTCTAGACTGTGACTGTGCTGAGACCATAGACTCCTTAGGTACCATTGTAGTTTCCTCATATGCAGCCTTGCTTGTGGAATAAGAAGAATGCAAGATGCCATGAATCCCAGGGCCTGCAGGATCTTCCTTGCAGTTAGCTGGGTTTGTGTTGTCAGATTTCTGAAATAATCCGGTAGTTGTGCTTGTTTTTCTTCTGTGAGAAAAGCCATCTGGGTGTTTGTATCCAGTTTTGCACCCAGGAAAATTATTCGTTGGGATGGAACAAGTCTTGATTTCTGAATGTTGACTGTGTATCCCAAGGCCTGTAGTAGTCGGATGACATAGTTTAAGTGTTCTACCAGTATTTGCTGGCTGTCCGCTTGTATGAGGCAGTCATCCAGGTATGGGTAAATTTGAATCCCCTGAAGTCTGCAATGTGCAACTACTGATGCCAAGCATTTCGTGAATACTCTGGGTGCAGTAGATAAGCCAAATGGCAATGCTGAGAATTGATAATGCTCTGAACCTGCAAGAAATCTGAGGTGTCTTCTGCAACTTTGTCTGATAGGGACATGCAGGTATGCCTCCTTGAGGTCTAGAGTTACCAGCCAGGACCCCTTGCCCAGCATGGGAAGGAGTTGCTGTAAAGTCAGCATCTTGAATTTTGGCACGATGAGGTAAGTATTCAGTGCGGACAAGTCCAGTATTGGTCTCCATTGCTTTTCTTTTCTTGGAACAAGGAATAGTCTGGAATAAAATCCTTGGCCTTGTTCTGAGAGAGGAACCCTTTCTATTGCCCTCATTTGAAGTAGTTTGGAAATTTGTTTGAAAGCCTCTGCCCTTTGGTTTGGTGGCAGGTTTGGCATGCCTTGTCTGTTTGGTAATGTATGAAAATGGAATCTGTATCCTTTGTCTATTATTTGCAGTATCCATTTGTCCTTTGTAATACTGTGCCAATTTTCTGAGAATAAAGATAGCTTTCTGCCCAAAGGTGCTTCCAATTGAGCCCTGGTTGGCGGGGTCATAGTCAAGTCATTGAGATGGTCCTTGTGTAGTAGTTGTAGGTCCTGCAGCACCTCTCTGGTTTGGAGGCTGCCATTGACGTCCTCTGTAGGAGCCTCGAGCTTACCCTCTACCTCTGGCACGCCTGTTTCTGCCTCTTTGAAACCTGTCTGTGTCCAGAAAGGACCAATTCTTAGAAGGCCAATTTCTGCTGAATCTTGGTGGCTGGACCTGTAGGAAATCTTTGACTGTTTGTACTGATTTAGCCTTTTCCTCAAATTTCTTTAAGACTTCTTGAGCCGTGGAGCCAAATAACTTTTGTTTTTCTAGCAGAGCATCCAGAAGCTTTGCTTTAACATGATCTGGCAGTGTTTGTTCCTTCAGCCAAGCATGTCTACGTATGACTGCACCTGTCATAGCTGATCTACATGAAGCTTCCAATGCATCATAACCACACTGCAAGAAATGGTTGCTAACCTGCTGGGAGTTATGTACCAGATCCTGAAGTGCCTTGTGATCTAGGGGTTCAGGTGAAGAAAGTTTTTTATGCAATTCATCTAACAAATACTCTTGGTACTGTATCATATGGAATTGACAATTTAATGCCCTCATAGAAAGAGTGGAAGAAGTATACACTTTTTTACCCCATCTCTCTAAAGCCCTGGACTCCCTTTCAGAAGGGAGTGGGTTTTTAGTAGTGGTGAATGCAAAAAAGTTCTTAATCTTTTCCTGGAGTCAGAGAATTCCTGGCCCTGCCATTTGAAATGCTCTCTCATGGAGTGGAGGGTCTCCCCAAGGGACAACTCTTCTGGAGGGGAGGCCGAGGGTATAGATTCCTTTGCATCAGAATCCTCGTAGGCTGTAAAGGCCTCCTCCTGGCAGTCTGATAGGGCAGAGTCATCTGAGGCCTCATCAGAAGACTGGGGATCTGTCTGCTCAACCCTGGGCCTTTGTCTTGAGGTGGTTGAGAGCCCCTGTCCGGATGTGGCTGAGAGCCCCTAATGAGGGAAATAAGGTCCTCAGCTAAACTCAAAATCTGTGAACCGGTAGTGGATCCCTGAGGAATAGTCTTGGGATGGAGAGATTTTGGCTGTTTAGCAGCTTTAGCACATGTAAATGCCTTAATGGACATGGATACAGGAGGCCTAGCTGCCCCACGTGCTGGAGTAGTCTTATCTAGAGAAATGGTGTCGGATATTTCCAGAACACCGGTTTCAGTAGGAAATTCTATAACCGACTCAGAGGTGGCCTCCGGGGCCGAGATTGTCGGTTGTGCGGTTTCGTTGGTCAGAAGCACCAAGGATTCGGTTTCGGCAGAGACCGAGACACTCACGGTAGGCCTGGGCGTGGTTTCAGCTGAAACCACGGACCGCGTGTGTCGGTCCTTGTCCTTCCGTTTTTTGGGTAAATGAGGAGTCGGAAGCTCCGATGGCATAGTGTAACAGTATTTTTCCCAAAAAAATTCCTCTGCGAACTCCGCCCGATGCCTAAGAGTGCATCTATTGAAAGAAGCACAGGCTGCACAGGCCGAGACGTCGTGGTCTGGGCCTAGGCAGGGTTGGCAGTAAGAGTGGAAATCCTTATGAGGTATTTGTTTCCCACAAGATAAACAATTATTAACTTTAACCGTTTGATCTGACATCGGCTGAGGCAAGAAAGAGTCCCCAACAGGGTACTTAGCTTTTTGAAGTCTTCGGTTAGCTGAAATCTCAGGAGCTGGCCGACCGGCACTTGCGAACTGCTTCTGCTTCGGGCACTGCGCGGCAAGAAAGACCGAGGAAGATGGCGTCGGCTGACGTTTTTATATCCCAGGCGCTCTGACATCGGGATGGAGGCGACATCTGCCGACGCCGGACCCAGACTTTGGAATCCGGCCGACCGAGGGGCTGCCTGAGGCAGGACAACCCATATGTAAGGACTACAGATGCATCCTTGAAGGACATCAAGTGCTTTCAGCTTTTTCAAGCCTTCTTCAGATCCAAGTAGGTAAGCAGTCTATACAGACGTGTACACTAGTGTACAGGAGAGTGAATAACAATTGAGATGTATTCCCCACCATACGTTTCATATATGGACACACACGCAACCACACATGCCAGTACTGTGAATCAAACACCTGCCTAGCTCATGATATGTATGACAGACTTAAAGCAGTATTGCATGTGTTACAAAGTGTACTGATGCTTCCTTTGGCAACAGTGCTGATATATGCACACAGGAGGTCTTAACTGTTACAGGTGTCAAGTGATTTACCTTCGGTGTCACCCTGACTGCTGTCTATGTTGTGTGTTATGTCCTTCAATTAACAAAATCATTGCTTACCGGTTACACGGGTTATTATAGGACCGCTTGTGACACACCTGTGAGCTGTCCTCAGCAAACATCCATCTATAAAGTTGCCTCACCACTTAGTTGTTTCCACACATCTGTCCGTACCTGAGGTACATCGCTCTGTACATTTAGCATATCACCATATATAGTTGGCGATGTTGAGGCTGCATTGCAACTGCATGATGTACCACACGCATGGTATCTGCATGCACACCACTACATGTACATGTGGGTAGGTCCTACAATCCTGTCACTTGGGCATGTTTGCAGGCATTGCAATTGGTGGACATGTGTAATGACATACATGACACATGGACTGTTGTATGCTATGATAGGTGTAATGGGTGACCGGTACAGAGGGAATGTTACCTCTGTCAACATTGATACCACACCTTATGTACTGTTAGCATTCAGCAGCCATGGACCTACATTCCATGTGCATGTGTGCAATGGCTGTAGCTACCTGTCTGCACAAAGGACAACAACAGCTATGCTATTTACATGTATGTTGTGTGTGTGTGGCATGTACATATCCAGGGCAGGTACATGTATGTCATATCCAAACATGAGGGTGTGTACTTGTGTACAGCAACAGTCATCTACTAATGCTGTAAATAACCGAGGGCCCCTGGTATGTATACAGCTGACCTGGTTACAGACAGTGGTATCATTGCATTGCATAACACATGATGCAACTGTGTCAGTACATGGGTACTCTCTACAGTTGATGTAGAGCTTGGTACAGTCCACTGGTCAAGGGTCACATGGTGGTGTAATCTTATATGTCCTACAACATGTATGGATGTGTGTTGGTGGTCCGAGGGCATGGTGGTGTCTGAGGTTTACATCCTAGAATGCAGCATTTGACACTGTGTCCTGCACCTGACTCATCTGTGATGCCTTTCATGGGGGTACTGGTCAGTACATATGAGTGGCCTCTATGTATGTGGGGACACCACCACCTGGAGCAGTCCGTACCTGTGTTATGGCCCACATGTCTGTTTCTGAGGTATATGGTGGTAGTGTTATTGTGCACTACAGAGCTATGCAGCCAGGTGTTCCTCACTGCATAGATGTCAGTACTCCTCATTGTTGGATCTACAGTGAGCAGCTGTGATTATGGACACTACACATCTAGCACTGGTTAGCATAAGGATACAATGCAGTTGTCTTCTAGGTGTCAGGGTGTTATCCTGTGTTTAGGACATTTGCCTTGGAATAACACTATATGGGCGGATGCAACTTGGGTATTATCCCCACTCCCTTGAATCATGGAATCAGGGATGCATGTGATATGTGTCAAAAGCCTGTCTACTGTCAGTCATGTCATCCCAGAATGACAAACACTGGACAACCTCATACTTACAGCAGGACATTGGCTCATTGTTTTGGTCAAGCAGGAATGTAGGTCCATGGCTGCTGAATGCTAACAGTACATAAGGTGTGATATCAATGTTGACAGAGGTAACATTCCCTCTGCACTGGCTGCCACTCCTAGCAAGGCTTATTGTGTTGATCAAGCAGTTTCCAGTCCTAGCAAAACATCACTGTGAGTGGTGGTATTGTGCTTGGTATAGGCTAGTACATCTAAGGTGACGGACAGCAGCAAATGTTGTGTAAAGACCGGTGTCAGATATATGTAGAGCAGCGTTCCTGCTAACAATGACAACTATTAACAACAGAGCCCATTACAATGTGTTCTTTACGTCTAACTGTAATAGCATGGCCACTGTGGCCTTCCGTGTTTAGTATCAGAGTGCATCCCAGACAGCCCTGTGCTACTAAGCTTATGAGCATGCCCAGTATAACCTTGTGTAGATAGACACATAGTGCATTCCGAACAGTCCTGTGCTACTAAGTGTGTGAGCATGCCCAGTGACACCTTGTGTTGGTTATGTGCCTCTGTGTATGAGCATCACCATGGTAACCTTGTATAGTGATAGTAGTCATCCATTCCACAGATGGGCATAGTCCAGGTCAGGATGGATTCCTACTTTAAACACACAGGTTCACAGGTATGTACATCTTAACTGCCAGCATCCCTGTTGATGTCCGCATTCCTAGAAGGTCATAATGACAGCCTTGAAATGTGTAATCTGTGTGGCATGACTCAGAACTATGTAGTACTGTAATAGTGTTCTGTAGATAAGCAGGTGTTCCGTTCCCACCACTGGCGTGTGTGTGTGTGTGTGTGTGTGTGTGTGTGTGTGTGTGTGTGTGTGTGTGTGTGTGTGTGTGTGTGTGTGTGTTTGTCCCCGTCTGCCTGAGGACTGAATAATGCTTTTAGACTGCTCACACTCCATACAATTCTTATACCCACCTTTGGCAAAGCTGATGATGTCACCCACCTACAAATACACCTCTGGGAGTGCTGTGTCCCAGTAATCTCGGTAGTGTGTTCTGTAACTGCGTAATGCTGTAGTGTAATAAAGTAGTGAGGTCGGTGTTCTAATCCCAGACTTGCCAACTGTGTGTGTGTGTGTGTGTGTGTGTGTGTGTGTGTGTGTGTGTGTGTGTGTGTGTGTTTGTCCCCATCTGCCTGAGGACTGAATAATGCTTTTAGACTGCTCACACTCCATACAATTCTTATAACCACCTTTGGCAAGGCTGACGATGTCACCCACCTACAAATACACCTCTGGGAGTGCTGTGTCCCAGTAATCTCGGTAGCTCATTCTGTAACTGCATAATGCTGTACTGTAATAAAGTAGTTAGGTCGGTGTTCTAATCCCGGGCTTGCCAAGTGTGTGCGTGTGTGTGTGTTTGTGTGTTTACCCCCGTCTGCCTGAGTACTGAATAATGCTTTTAGACTGCTCACACTCCATACAATTCTTATTGCCACCTTTGGCAAGGCTGATGATGTCACCTACCTACAAATACACCTCTAGGAGTGCTGTGTCCCAGTAATCTTGGTAGCACGTTCTGTAACTGCGTAATGCTGTAATGTAATAAAGTAGTTAGGTCGGTGTTCTAATCCCAGGCTTGTCAAGTGTGTGTGTGTGTGTGTGTGTGTGTGTGTGTGTGTGTGTGTGTGTGTGTGTGTGTGTGTGTGTGTGTTTGTCCCAATCTGCCTGAGGACTGAATAATGCTTTTAGATTGCTCACACTCCATACCATTCCTATACCCACCTTTGGCAAGGCTGACAATGTCACCCACCTAGAAATACACCTCAGGGAGCACTGTAACCCAGTAATCTGGGTAGCGTGTTCTGTAACTGTGTAATGCTGTAGTGTGCTAAAGTACTTAGGTCTGTGTTCTAATCCCAGACATGCCAAGTGTGTGTGCGTGTGTGTGTGTGTGTGTGTGTGTGTGTGTGTGTGTGTGTGTGTGTGTGTGTGTGTGTGTGTGTGTCTGCCTACAGGAAACAAGTACAATGCTTTGTAGAGTATGCACTCTCTGTACAAATCACATGACCACCTTTGTCATTCCAGCTATCACACCTGTAGGCATGCTGCAACCCAGTATTCACCGTAGCGCATGCCCTAAAAGCATATTGCTGCAGTGTGATACGGTAGGTAGGGATTTGTATACAGGACACAAGTGTGTGTTTGTCTGTCAGAGCATGTGTAGAGGTGGCTGTGAGTGTCTTACCACTGGACATGTTGGGAAGTGGATTTTGTAGTTTTCCTATATGGTATCCGTCTTATGACACATTGGCCACCTCACAAGGGGTACAGCTGTCAGTCAGCCATGGGTCTGTGTTGGCAAGCCATACCCCTACATCTGGCAAAAGGCCTGATGAACAAAGTATGCAACCCTACTAGTACCCGGTATATGTCCCACACCCATGTGACCTGCACAAACAAACTTGCCTAGGATATCCCGCTATGCTGTTGGTTCCATGCACATTGATGACAGAGAGCAGGCATGGTGTGAATGCAGTGGCCTGCAGAGGACATGGCACCCTGTACAGCGGTACAATAGGCACATATATACGGACATTGTGCCTTCACTATGGTCCACACTGGATGCCTGCAATATATATGGTGCCATCAAATGTGATCCACAGAGGCCATACAATGCTGTACACATGTGCCCTGTATGGACCCATGCCACTGACACCACAGAATACCTGTATCATACTATCAATGCAGGTGCAGGGTCGACCTGCTCACTATAAGCAGGTTTCGCCACATCAGGCCAGTATTGGCATATCAGGGGATAACAGGCTGTGTACACAACATGTGCCTGCCAAACCAGGTACACCTGTGCATTTAATTGTATAGTATTGTGGGGCATGCACATCCCAGGCAATGTCCATGTGAAGGACTATCAAACACAGACATGGCATGCATTGCAAAGCTATGGCCATACAAATTAGTAACCAGAATGTCATGGCAGATTATGCAGTACCCATCTGTGTGGGACATTGCAGACACTACACCCCAGCACTGCACACCATTGTCGGGTGACGTGATGCCAAGGATTACCCCTCACCCAGCCTTGTACAGCCATCTTGCACAACCAACCACTACACACCCATGAAGCAATGCATACATGTATGCCAGTACTGGCATCTTGTGTCTGTGAGTGGGTTATGATGCTCCCAACCACAGTCACTCCCAGTATAACCCTCGTTGGCATACCAACAGATGTCAAACACTTTCACCTGCCCTAGCCCATAGAACCTCCAGATATCCTCTGTGGTGCATGTAGTCCTGTGCATTACTGCAGTGTGGCAAACTAAGTAGTTAGGTTGTGTATTTGTGGCCCTGGCAAAGAGTGTCAATGTGTGTCCATTAGAGAGTGTGGTTGTGGTGACAATGGCATTCATTCACGTGGACAGCCATGTGTGCCACATTTAATGTATGTCTACTATATCTCTGTTGCAGATGTCACTCACCTACACACATATATGTTCTTACAGCACATGTAGTAACATCATGCACATGTAATAGTAATGAGCAGTCAGTCAGGGGTTTGACCCCTGTACTGTTAGGCATGTGGCAGATGATGCTTAGGGTTAAGTCTCCAAGCCTTTCCCTGGTGTACTTTGCCTGTCCCACCCATACACTCTCTGGTGGATGTGAAGGAATACACCTGCTCAGCAGCAGCATGTGTATTGTAAGTGATGGACATGGTCAGGTGATGGCCTCTGCACCTATTGCAGTCCTCCTCTAGCTGACTGCATGTGGAACAGCTGTGATGGTGTTCCTATAGCCATTTGCATGATAAACACAGTACACTATCTAGGGAAAACATGTTGGTATTTGGCCAAGACAGTCGCTGTGAGTGTAACCTGGATGTGGTGTTCTGACACGGCATCACAGATGATATTTGGATGTACCTCAAACATTATACACAGTGGGAAATAGCCTAAAGACAGGAGGGTGATATGCCACACATGGCTACAGCATGTAAGTGTAGCTATGCTTCATTGAGACTACTGCCTGTTTAACATGTGTGTGGTAATGGCTATTCTGCATGTTTAAATACAGACATGACAGTACTCTGTTCATGAGGGATCCCCATCTGTAGGGCCATCTGTGAACTGGTCAGTGTGTGCAACCATTTGTTTCCTATGTTACACACTGAACACACATCTGTGCACAAGAGAAGCATAGTGTGATGATTGCAGACAGTGCATGATGATAGGGATGTGTTACTGCCATCGCATCCCTGACTGGACATGTGTCACATGAAACAGTGGCATGACAGACACTGTCTGGGGTTCCCAATGACAAGCTAATAATGGGCAACTGTTCATAGCTGCGGTCACACATCTACTACACATTGTACAGATGGCATGCAGTATATATGCATGTGTTGTGCTCCCTCTGTAAATGTATACCATCTGTTGTGTTGGGTTGATGGTGATATCTATGCATACTGTTGTAGGTAATCCTGTATGCTGTTGTCTGTCACTAAGCCATATGTCGGTTTAAACTGCAACACCATAGGCTGAATGGGTTGGGAGGTCCCAGCAGAACCTCCTGTCTCACTTCAGCTGACCATGGCACCAGGCACTAGCACATCTGGGACCCAGCCTTAGACATCAACCTCTGTTGGCTCTGCACCACCTTCTGGTGATACCACCACTGAGGATGGAGCATGTCCCCCCTGGGAACAGGACCAGACAGGTACATGTCTGCTGTTGTGCGGTCCTGGATGTGTTGCACTGGGGGGCTCACTAAGGGGGTTCCGTAGCCAGATACACAAGCTCAAGGGCAGAGTGTCACACTTACAGGGTGATGCTGCCCCTCTTGGAAAGCCCCCAGCACTGCCTCCTTTGCAGCTGTTTAGGTGCAGTGGTGGTTGCCCATGGCTGGGGACCTCCGTTCCACTGTTCCCGTGAATGCAGAATACCCATCCCCGCCTGGGGTGTAGCCCCCCCATGTGTCATTTACCAACCCTGTATGCTGTCTTTTCTGTGATCCTACCCTACCTATCCTCCACGGCCATACCTACACTCCTTCCCCTACATCCGACTCTCACCTACGGAAACATAAGGCCAATCAGCTCCTAGGACAACATCTGCCCTATACATAGCCATCCATTTCACACACGTGCCCACTGGACACATGTAACCCTTGTAATATGCATCACAACATACTTCTGTTATCCTCACCCCTGTCCCTCAGGTGCACAATCCTGGTATGCACATCACTCCTAAATGGTCCAGGTACATGTGATGAGGACAACCCTATTGTACACACAACACTACCAGTCCCTCTATGGTTACCCCATTTACCTTTATCATGATGATGATGTTGCACACAGCACCTTGCAAGAGTACTGTTCACACATAATGATTGCACAGGTACTGTTGTGTTAATGTACATTACATGCACAGAGCAGCCAATGTACAACTATATGCGTGTATGAATGACACATGTCTGTCTGAGGTAGTCTTGAGATCACATAGAACAACACCACTACATAATACAGGTGTCGCTGGTGTTTCCCATTTCATTCATTTGTAATGCTGTGTTGCCACATGGTATGTTCCTGATATATCTCTATATATGTATGTACCTATATGCTGGACATAAACACTCACATATACATCTACAGGATGGGATACATTCCTATACTGTTGAATGACTGCATTGTATGATATGTTTGTGATGCTGTCCACTGTCTGTATATCTGCCATGGCGTATTGGTAATTCACATTAGGTGTATGTGCAGGGTCCTGGTTCCGACCCTTGCAGAGGACATTTATTTGGTTGCAGGGCAGAACAAGGCCATTGCATACGGAGGGAGTAAGGCACATTAAAGCAGTTGGGAGTGGGTGTGTGTGGGTTTGTGCAGTGTTAAGCACTGCTGACCTCTTGTTACAGCTTCTTACACTCGGTTAGCCTTTACATTGCTTTACCAGTGCAATACTCGCATACTGGTAGCCAAACACGCTTACACCCACTCACTCCCACACTTGCAAATGCACCGACATTGGTGCTTGCATCTGTCACTCACATCCCTAGGTGGGAGCAAGGACCACAATATTACCATATGATGCTCATTACATCGGACTACATGACTACAGTATCGGGAATGGCTGCCCATTAGGCGTCGACATGGTGTTCGACTGTACAGAATCGGCAGCCTGTCCAGTGAATTAATCATATTATTTGTGTGTTCCTCATACAATCTTCTCCCATCTGGCTGATACATGGGAACCGAGACTCTTCAATACAGACAAGTAATTGGGTTTTGGGAGCCACATCCATCGGCCGAGTCATGCTACCGCATACCTATTATAGGTTTGCCACCTTTTCAATTGGCGAAGGTGGGACTTTTGAGTTAACACCTGTCCCACTTTGCGAGGGACAGTCCCTCTTTAGGCAGTTGTGTCCTGTGAAAATAATCAAGACATAGCAAATGTCCTGGGATTACAGGACAATATTATATCCTAAGTTTCTTTAATAGTTGCATAAAACAGTTATTTTATATATGAAACTTCTATATGTTATGTGAAGTAGCATAAGCAATTCATATGTTACTAGAATAAGCTTTTATTTGTGCAAATAAGTAAAATTATGTACTATGCACGGCTGTAGGTATGTTTTGTCCTGGAAAATCTGACATTTCTACAGAACATGTCCCACTTTGGGCATTTAAAAAGGTGGCACCCTATAGGACCTTTATGTAGAGACGTCAGATTTTGCAGGGCAAAACATACCCACAGCCAGTACAAAAGAGAGTACTTCACTGTTTTGCCTAAATAAAAGGTTATTCTTGTAGCATTATAGTTGCTTTTTCTATTTCTTATAACATTTAGGTGTTTCAAATACAAAATAATTGTTTTATGCAACTACTACAGACAATATAGGAAATCTTTGCCCTAAATCACAGGACATTTGTCATAATTACAATTATTTTGCAGAACACAACTGCCCAAAGGGGAGTGTCCCTCACAAAGGTGGACAGGTGGTAACCCCAACATTATAATTCTATCATCTTTCTAAGGTAGTCGGCAGAACATGCACTTTCTCTCACTAGCAGACCTCTCATACGAATGGGGAAGAATGAACACTGAATCAGGGACACTGGATAACAACCTCAGGGACACATTTAGAAGTTCGGTGCTATTAACCTTACACATTGCAGACCCAGAGCACATATGTATTCATACACATTGTCTGAGGTACATGCTGTTTATGACTCTTACATGTTGTCATTATTCATTACATGTATTCTGCCACCTTTCCTCCTAATATCAATAGTTCTAGGAGGGTTTAGTCGGGACTGAGTTAGATTCTGATTCGTAATCACGGACGTCCCTGGTAATCGGGGACAGTTCAATGATGTGGTCCCTATGTGTTCCCCCAGTGGTTTAAGGACTATCCAGTAGATGTGCTCTTAAGGTTTGGGAGGTATGGGCATCTGCTATGCCCACATCAGAATATTACTTACATCCACGGGATGGCTCTGACAGCCAACACCTGCACGCCTAGGCCCATAATCGCATACCCATAGTTCCCCTACCTGCTACTCCTCTACAGCACTCATCCTTACTGTGGGCGCAGGTGGGGTATAAATACACTCCTACACACTGCCCACTCTCGCAGTGTTGGGACACATGTCGTATGTTATGTCAATCCATGTGTTATCAGGCTTGCACAATCTACTGGTCCGTGTATAGCTACATCCTGGTCGCATCAATCTTTACAGGGCTTGGCTACAAGAACTACATTTTTGGTGTCCCACAAGGGACATCGCTGTCCATGTATAAAGTGTAGACCTTGTAGATCTCTCGCACTGGTAGTTTCCTGCTGGTGGTCTGGGAAGCAGTGGTGAATTTACCTTTATTGCATGTCTGTATGTCTCACCGGCCTAGCTGGGGGGGTGGGAGGTACACGTTTATTTACTGGACCTCCCACCAACATATGCCCGGACTGAACATATGTTACCCGTAACTGCTGTATCATATCCTAGGTATATACATGTGTATATTTACTATAACATATATATATATATATATATATATATATATATATATCCATTTATATTAATATATACAGATATTTCTGCATATGTATGCATACATGTATATTCATATCTTGTTTTATATATATATATATATATATATATATATATATATATATATATATATATATATATATTTTCTTTATATATATATATATATATATATATATATATATGTATGATCTAAAAACATATGGGTCTATGGTTGTCTACATATGTATAGAAGTAAGTTGAAAGCACCAAAAGTCAAGAACACTAAATTCCAGGATGGCTGAGCGGAGGCAATAATTCCAATGAGGAAGTTTTCACCAAATCAAGAAGCAGTCCAAATTCTAAGTATCTAATAATTCAAATTGTAGTAATTCTGATGACACTTTAAAAATGGCCGAACGTCTATATTCCAACTAGCAGAGGCCGAATGGACCTTACTTGTCCTTCGACTAGGCCAACCAGCACACCTAAGTATCACCGTCCCAGTCTGTGTTCAAGCGACAATCAGACTTACATCAGTCTTTGTAAATATTTCAGTAAATAGTCGTTTTCAACTCAACATCAAAATAAGTAGGACACCACTGAATACAAATCCAACCATACATATACTTAGAATTTGGACTGCTTCTTGATTTGGTGAAAACTTCCTCATTGGAATTATTGCCTCCGCTCAGCCATCCTGGAATTTAGTACATATGTATAGAGTCATATGGGGGTATGTATCTGTATTCTTTCTCTGTATGTATACATTCATACTACGGCGAGGGAGAAGCATATCTCTATCTCGCTATGGGTACATATACACACACATAGCTCTACTTATATACATCTACATCAGGTTATTCCATTCCATGCCATATAGATTACAGTTTGTTTTAGTGGATCTCGCAGTTGGTGTGGCTGCTCGTTGGGTGACCCCTCTGCCCAATGAACACATTCACTTGCATCCCTAAGGCTGTACATATTTGCCAACATCAGCCAACACCTGCACACCTAGACTCATAAGTAGCTACTCATAATTCCCCCACCCTCGCCTTCTCAACAGCACCCATCCTTACTCTGAGACCTGGTGGGTTCTGGACACACCACTACATGCTGCCCATTCTCCACTTCATGGAACGCATTTCATACAATTGTCTCGGCCCATGGTTAATCTGGGTTACCCACCCTTGTATTCCGAGTCTGTATACACCGCGGACAAACTGGACGATCTATCGCATTCCTATGGTTTGGCCAATTTTTGGGGTGCCCCACAAGGGATGCTCCAGTATGTGCTCCATGATTACAATCCATGGGTTTACTGTGTTCCCCCCCTGGGTGTATCCTGCCTGTGGTCTGGGGAGTAGTGGACACTTTACATTGCTTGTATGTATAGTTCCCTTGCCCGGCTGTAGTGGGGATGGGGGGTAGAAGGGAATGCTGCGTGTGTCATGTGTCTTGCCTGGGCTCCTCACTTCCATTGCCATAGCCTGTGAACAAATGTCATTCCTGTCTGCTTTTTCCTATCATAGCTGCATATCTCTATATAGCTACGCACACACACACACACACACACACATATATATATATATGTATTTATATATGTACATATATATGTGCACATATATATATATATATATGTATATATATATATATATATATATATATATATATATATATATATATATATGTGTATGTATATATGTCTGCAACTATATATATATATATATATACATATATATATATATACATATATATATATATATATATATATATATATATATGTCTACACACACACACACACACACATATATATATATATGTATATATATATATATATATATATATATATGAATATATATACATCTGTGTGTCTGTAAACCAATACATTCCCCACTCATACGCACTTACACATGCGTAATGGTGTTTATATATGCTTCACCAGCATACTAGTACCTTATTCATTAAGACACCGACACTTCACTCCAGTTATCTTGTAATCGGTAACTATGACGTTATACAGCAGACAGATGTCGCAATATGTTCATGTACGGATTACCGATGGTAATTGGAATGTGATACAGTATGATTCGAACCATCCCTCTTCTGCACAGCCTATTATTCCATCTACTGTTGATGTTTGTATGTGCACATTCCTATTATTTATGTCAACAAATGGAATGCATGTGTTACAGATGATGTACTTCAGCATATTGCTGTCTGCATGTGTGTATGCATATATACCTATTACGAACTAGCTGACCTCCACAGGGCGGTCCATTAGAACCGGGCCATCAAACCCAGGCATGCCTGGATCCATAATGTCATACCCATAGTACCTCCACCCCACCCGTGTTGAATTTACATGCATAACATCCATTATCCACTTGTTATCGCAGCTATGACACACCTTTACACATTGCCCTCTCCAGAGCGTTTGGGGCCCTACACAAATTTTGTCCTGCCTCATGTATTCACAGGCTCTCCCACCATGTAATATTTGCACATACATGCCTTTCCTGGGGTTATGCATTACAGCCATTTGCACTTTACAATTTTTGGTGGTCCCAGCATGGACTACATTCCATCTGTGTGTAAAGTAGACTTAGCAATTCAACTGGTAAAACCTTGCCTGTGGTGTGAGTAGCGGTGCTCTGCTCACTCCTGGGCAGCTTTTTATGACATACGCTGACAGCACTATATAATACCATATTTGCTCTTTATTCACTTCACATCCCTTGTGTATGCTTTATTGTTACGAAGTTCATTCTTTATATATATATATATATATATATATATATATATATATATATATATATATATATATATATATATATATCTATACATATATATATATATATATATATATATATATATTTAAAGTATGTAGATATATATTACACACACACACACACACATGTGTGTGTGTGTGTGTGTGTGTGTGTATATATATATATATATATATATATATATATATACATATATAAATAATATATATATATATATATATATATATATATATATATATATATATATATATATATATATATATATATATATATATATATATATATATATATATATATATATATATTTATATATATTAAATCTGTACATACAAAAATAAATTTCCTATACTGGGTGCTGCTTACACCCACACAGGCGCACTCGCCTATGCTTACTGTGCGTTACATATGTTTACTACCGCTTATTTGTGCTTACTTGTGCCTTATTCATTATGACAGTACCATTTTGATTGAAGGGATCTGTTTAATAGTCCCATGAGATACACACATTCACTTTTACATGTTTTAATGTCGGCTTTACAGCAGAGCAATATTCATTCCACAAGGAAAATGATATGTGCTATAGTCGAACTTGAACCGTGAATGCCTGTTCGTTAGGCGGATGCTCTAACGACTACACTATTGGTGTTCTGCTTCATTTATATATATACCCATGGTTCATAGTTACCCAAACACATGCCTCAACACTTCACTTACACAGCAAGCATCCATTTCCCTGTTGGAAAAACCACACTACTACACATGCGCCATTCCCTACTGCTCTGGACCCGTGCAGCATGTTGACTCACTCCGAGTATATTCAGACCTCCAAAGCCTATAGTCCTGGCACATAGATGTGTTTGATTGTCAGGGTGTTCATGTGGTCATCTGGATTTAGGCTTGTCTGACTGGAGATCGGGACAGCCTTGTACCCGTTTGAAATTCAGATTTAGCATGTGGACAAGGTTACTCCCACTGTTAGCATCCTACCTGTGGTTACAGACGCAGGGATTTTGGCCACTTCTGGCCAGCTTGATATGTCAACACTAGATAATATGGGTGTTCCACTGTTTTTCTTCGCATTTATTATGAATGCTTTCTTGTTCACATGTCCGTTCTGTGTGTGTGTGTGTGTGTGTGTATATATACATATATGTGTGTGTGTGTAGGGTTGCCACCCTTTCAAATGCCCAAAGTGGGACATTATTGGTACAAACGTCAGATTTTGCAGGCCTGTACATACCCACAGCCAGTACAAAGGACAGAACCTCACATTTTGGCCTAAATGACAGCTTATTCTTGTAGCATTTTAGTTGCTTACTCTGTTTCATATAACATGTAGGTGTTTAAAATACGTACACATGCATACACATCTATATGATTTAATTACTTTGATCATACTGTTGAAGGACTGTGCTGTCTGCTATGTTTGTGATAACATCAAAGTTAGGTATAACTCCCGTGACTTAGTAGTAAATCACATTGATTGTGATGTATAGGGTCCTGGCGTCGGGCCTGGCTGATGCGGTTTATTGTGTTGCTGGGCAGAACAAGGACCGTTGAACAAAGCGTGAGTACAACACATTTCAGCTGCAGTTTTCCGTTAAACTACCGATTCATGTCACGCAAAAACCTTCTACATTCTTACTGTGATACATCACCCCAGTTCACATTTCAATGGTATTATATCATTATACAGCATAAAATTAGCAAGATATGCTCGTATACGGATTACGAGTCATAAATGGTGTGTGCTGCAGTCGAACCGGCAACGTCTGCTCAATAGCTGGATGCTCTAACCACTACACTATTGGTGTTCTGCTTCATTTATATGTATACCCATGGTTCATAGTTACCTGAACATATGCCTCAACATTTCGCTAAAACAGCAGGCATCCATTTTCCTGTTGGGAAACCACACTACTACACATGTGCCAATCCCTACTGCTTTAGACACATCCCGTATGGTGGCTCACTCCAAGTATATTCAGACATCCCAAGCTTATAGTCCTGGGACTTACGTTCATATCATGGTCAGAGTGTTCAATTAATCATCTGATTTTTGGCTTGTCTGACTGTTGACTGGGACAGAACCTGCACCTGCACCTGCACCTGCACCTGCACCTGCACCTGCACCTGCACCTGTTTGAAAGTCAGACTTAGCACGGGGACATAATTAGTTCCATTTTTAGCATCCTACCTGTGGTTGGGGATGCAGATGTGTGCTATATCTATTGTGACCATATTCATTCTTCATATATATATATATATATATATATATATATATATATATATATATATAGATAGATAGATCTGTACATACACATGCATATACACCTACATGCTTATTTACATTTCCCATACTGTTGAATCACCGCCACTTACTGTAGCGCATACATGCTTGCATACCCAGTTACATCTAGGGTTGCCACCCTTTCAAATTGCCAAAGTGGGACATTTTCAGGACACACATCAGATTTTACAGACAGGCTGACACATACCCACGGTCAGTACAAAGGATAGAGCTTTACTTTTTTGCCTAAATGAAAGCTTATTCTTTTAGCAGTTTAGTTGCTTATTCTGTTTCTTGTAATATTTAGGTATTTTACATACAGAAATAACTATTTTATGCAACTGTTACATGAAATATGGGACATAATTATTTCCTACAATCTCAGGACATTTGCCATTTTAATATTGTTGGTCAGGACACATCTGCCCAAAAAGAGACTGCCCCTTGAAAAGTGGGACAGGTGGTAACCCTACTTATGTCTGCTTTAAAACGCCTTAATCACCCTATATCTGACTGCCACTATTGTGGCCATCGTATAAAATTAGCCCTTGCATGGCTTGGACCCGTGAACAGGAACACCATAGTCACTGGTTTTATCACTAAACCATCCGTGATACATTCTCTATGGATGGTAATTAGGATATATGACTTTAGTATAGCCATTCCACAGTACTGGCAACAAATGTAACAGTCAGGTGGTATACATATGTATAGTACATGTTACTATTCATATGTTTCTGAGACGCATATGTATACATTTGCAAGTATACATATTTATGAATTGGACACATACTTGACAACTACTTAAATGCATGTATGTGTGATGTGTAGCTATGCGAATGTGAAAGGTATATATTCCGATAATGCACGTATGAAGACATGCATCATGGTCAGGTGTTTAATCCAGGGTCGTCGGTTCTGCAGGACCGGCTGGAGGCTGAGCAGGGTTGTGGACAACTACTGCTCATACAACTTGTATTCAGATGTCTACAGGACTGGACATCATGTCGTGACACCAAGTCTAATCTTTAGAACAGATACTTATCCCATGAGGGATATGCAAAAAGTTTGGGGACCGATAACCTCAATTTTTTTGGATTTATGAAAATGAGGTAGGGTTATACATGCAAGGGATAAATAGTTTGCAATCCTGAGACTGCCTAGGGTGAGACTGCCTACTAGATATGAGTAGGGATCACTATGTGCAGATATGGCTGCACCAAGCTAGCAGCCCAAGTATGGGTGGTTTTGGTGGACGTTCAGGAAGGGGGGGGGGGTGGTGTGCTGTGGAGGGGATGATCGGTATTCAATTATGTATCCAGGTGTGTTGGGGTTGGATAGCTCAGTTCAGGCCAGACCATTATGTAGGTGTGTGCCGGTAACGTTTCTGTACATGTGTATCACACATTTTAATGTTCATATGTTTGTGGGATTGTGTTCTACAGTATGGCCTGTCAGGTTGTATTGTGGATGTGAATGTTTGTTCTTTGGTTTTCTTTCTGATTCACCCACTGCTCCCTCATACACCTCCAATTCACCTATTGTGCATCCGACCCAGTCTCCCCTTGACGAATTATTACATTACCCATCACCCCCATATTCCACACACACCATCCATCCCTTCTCTGGTTGATGGCCCATGGCACAGTCAACAGAACACATTGCATACACTACATATCTCTGGTACCTGTATGGTTGTGAGGACTACTCTAGCATTTTTGATCTTCCACATGCTGTACTTCATGCACACAGGTACAGACAAATACTTATCTTTCATGACATGGTAGGTAGACCTGGGTAATACCCGTTCATCTTTGGGCTGTCCTAACAAGGACGACTTGGACCACGAATGGGCAGATATTAACTCCAGGGTCGCACTGCAGTGGGAAAGGGGGCATATTCCATTTTCTTGCTAATAATACTTGTCAGGCAAATGAAGTGTCAGGCAAATGAAGTGTCAGGCAAATGAAATTTCAGTCATTTGGTGTCAGGCAAATGAGTGTGAGGCAAATGAAAGTTAGGTCAAAAGAAGACTGTATATATATATATATATATATATATATATATATATATATATATATATATATATACATATATATATATATATATATATATATATATATATATATATATATATATATATATATATATATATATATATATATATATATATATATATATATATATATATATATATATAGATATACATATATATAATTATATATATATAATGCATACATACTGTACACAGAGCTATTGCTTGCTAACCTTGCTCCCAGTGTCCAAAATAAGCTGAAGAGCAAAAAAATTAAACAAAACAAATCTAGCAATCCACCCTTATCTAAGGTTAAGGAGCAAATCGGGTCCATTCTCCTCAATCTGTCCCATTAACTCTTAAAATGAGGAGCTAAAAATTCCTCTATCATAGCAGAGGACAGAAAAAAATAAAGGGACTGTTTTTATTTTGATATAGCCATGTTTTTAAGTTCTCTCTGCCTGGCTGTATGAGTTTTTTTTCTGACTTCAGTTATAAATTATCTTATCATTTATTGTTACATACTTAATGTTTACTTTTTATTGCACTTTAGTGAACTTTTATCAAATCGTTATCAAGTCAGGAAATCACTAATTGCATCTATTTTTGTCAATTTCTAGTACAATTTTGTATATAGTTTTTATTTTAACCACACTATGTAATTGTCATTTTCCTATTTTAACATGGTTTTACAGTATACCAGACCCTTTTTATTTGTTTTTATGCCCTTTACTTTCTTAGATTATCTACATAACATTTCATTTTTCTAGGCACCTTCAATTACTGGCCAGGTTTTGGGATGGCGATCACAACCAGCCAGTAGTGAGGCAGATCTGGATGTATGCTAGCACTAGGGCAGGGAACTCAGTACAATTTCCTTGTGGCAACTGTCAAGAGTTTTTGCCCAATTACAGTATCCAGGGACTTTACAGACTGGCTAGGGTTGGTAGCAGGGGCCCACTCTCCTTTGCCTGTGTATTCATTGTTTTAAGAAGGTAACCTTGCGTTTATAACAGAGACATGGTTGGATGAGAGCATTGGTCCTCATTTAGCTACAAAACTCCACTAAAAGTCTCAATTATGCATTGCCTTAAGAGAGTCAGGATCAGGGGTGGGGTTGCAATACATAGTAACAATAAAGCAAGGCTAACCAGAGTGGACACTAATGAGGCCAAGTACTTTAAATGTCTCTTGGTTACAGGAGCAAACCGTAGGTTTCTCCTCATTTACTGTCCACCAGATAGTATGGGGACATTCCTACAAGAGTTCACCAATTTCCCCATTGACTTAGTCTTGGACCACCAATGCCTTTTTGGGTTGTGTGAATTCAGTGTCTAAATATAAACCTTGGCACTAGATGATTGTCACTGTTGAAGTGACACCTCTAACCTATGTACAAAAATGGGAACAAGGGGTTGCAGATGTATAGATGAATGACATAATGGTGTCCCCTGCCCATGAGCTAAATTGTATCATGAAAGGCTTCAGATCTGCTCAAGTAATGACCTCTGCAACAAAATAAATCTGAATCCACCTTGGTCTTGTAAGGAATATGGTAATCAGAAATATGCTAGTGAAACTTGTAAACTGGTCAAATTAATTTTGTGTACACATTGTGCAGGTTTTGCCATTTCCTAGCCCCCCCCACATCTTGACCAGAGGGTAGTATGTAATATTAGTCGTGTCAGAAATTAATTTTTTTCCCAGTGTATTCCTTCACTTCCTTGTGGCATGTGGTACCAACTCTGTTGATGCCATAGTGGAAGAGTACAATCTACTATCTCAGACTTTAAGCTCATAGGCCTCAGGTCATATATGCTCTGTCTCTATAAAGAGGTATGAACCTTGGTTCAATCATTCACTCTTCACCATGTGTAGAGCTGGGAACAGGATGGAGAATCACTGTTCATGGGCTAGACTATGTAGTGTCAAGACTGAGTTCAGTGAGTACTGCAGGTCCTGTCAAGCTGAGATTTCCCACAAGAAGTCTGAACTGGTAAAGCTCACTCAGACTCTGCCATAAACTGATGTGAGGGAAAGCTTTGTTTTCTTTTGTTATATTGCTATTTTTTAATTTGTATTGCTTCATTGCCTTTTATTTTGCACATTGCTCAATATTTTCATTACACTGTGTATTAATTGTATTCTGCTTTCAACTACATATTTAAACTTAGAAAGACATTAGATTTGTGTCTCTTCAGAGTCACACATAAATTAGAAGAGACCAATTAAGGTTAATTACCTCTGAACTGAGATAGGAGCAAGAAATTAAACCTTGTATTTAAGAGTAAAATAAAACATTTCAAGGCTTTACTAGAACAGGTCACTCAGACTCTGCCACAGACTGCTGTGAGAGAAATGTTAGATTACATTTATTATATTGCTTTATTGTAAATTTCATTGCTTCCCTGCCTTCTTCTATTTTGTATGTTGTGGTATATTTTCATTAGATTGTGTTTTAATTATATTCTGCTTTTAAATATACATTTAAACTAGAAAAGAGATCAGAGCTATGTTGGGAGTCACACAGAAACTGGAACAGGTCAGTTAAGGTTAATGACATGTAAACTGAGGGAGGAGCAAGAAAATAAACCTTGCATTTAAGGGGCAAAATAAAAACAAATCAAGACTTTACTAGAAAAGTTCAGTCAGACTATGCCTTAGACCACTGTGAGGGAAAGGTTAGTTTGCCTTACTTATATTACTTTCTTGTAATTTGCATTACTTCATTGCCTACTTCTAGTTAGTATATTGTGGTATATTTTCATTAGACTGTGTTTTAATTGTATTCAGCATTCATCTGCACATTTAAACTACAAAGAGATCATAGCTGTGTCTCTTGTGAGTCACACAAGAAGTAAATCTTCCCAGCTCTCCCACCCTGTTGCTGTTGCGTTTTTAAACTTAACCGTCTCTTTAGTTGCCACCTCTTATGTTAATTTGATCACATATTTGAGGAAAAGAGGAAGGCCTAAGATAAGATAATTTATGTGTGGTGGAGAGGGATATGCAGGCAGTTGGTGTGACAGAGCAAGATGCAGAGGATGCCAAAAGATGATGATGATTTCCTCCCATTTCATCTTTCAATGGCAATTGTCAGTAAGTGCAAAATTATCATTTTGTGAAGTTGGATGTTAAAAAAAAAAACTAATGCACTTTATATTCACATTGGCCAGTAAGAGAGTCATTCTCATTTTTTTTTTTTTTTTTAGAACAAGTTCTGAATAATGTCCAGGGGAGAATACCTAGTGAGCATTTGGATATAGCTGAATTAAAATGATGACTGAAATTAAATGATTCTTGTACTATTAGCTTGGTTTTAAGAATGAAGTTTTATAATGGTGTTTAATTGAATTGCATTGGTTAGGTTATTTAAAATAATCACATGACAATATTTTAAAGTGTTGCTATGTAGTTTGTAGTTCTGATGAAATTCTGCGAACAATAGGAATGAAAGTGCTAAACTTTTAATAAAGCTTTGAATTGTTGTTTTACTGACTTGAATTTAGTTTTTATCCCTTATCTATCAGCACAGTGTTTAATACCAGGAACCCACCAGGGTGGATTGTTTTTGCGGCTTGACCTGGGGTTGTTTTGGTCTGGTACTGCCACTTCTACTCTGTTACTTATATGGTTGTGCAGGGCTTTTGTATATGCCTCTGCATAGGCTTCTGTGTTTTCTGGATTTGGATGAGCTTGGAAACTAGCTATACCATCACTTAATAGGAGGTAGTTTGCCTTAGAAAAGTTCTTAAAGTTTTTAAAGTTAGGTGGGGTCTAGTTTTACCTTTATTTCAAAGTAGAACACTTTGTGATCTGATCTTACTAGTGAAGACATCACACTATGGGGAGTGCAACACTCACCCATATTTGCGAGTACTGGATCTAGGCTATTTGTACCCCTAGTGGGGTGCAGTCTAGCTGTTCCAGAGTATTTGAGTTTACAAAGTCAAGAAATCTTTAGGCCTACATGTTTGTGACTGTGTATCCCTCCCACTTAATGGAAGGGTAGTTAAAATCACCCACGAGAATAGTATTGAGCTGGATGGTGAGTGATAGTGGTAGTTAGAGGAAAGGGACCTGACTGATTGTGTAATATGGCAAATCCAGGCTTCAGACAGGCAACTAACTGTAACCTTCTCCGTAACCAGCCTGGTAAGAGGGACATCAGTGTGTCTCACAATGGAGTCTACTATGACCAAAGTATTGGGTTCTGGTGTACTTATCCTTAGGGCTTGATAGCTGAGACACAATGAAATGTGAATTTATGTGTTGTGATGGGTGTGAAGATTGGGGGAAGATGGGCAAAGGCTGTCAGCCTAGTCAAATAGAATTTGATACATAATTCTATAATTTGTAAATATAAATGTAAAATACAGCCTTGTTTCTTAAATAAAAGAAAACACTGTAAAATGTGAACTTCAAGATTGTAGCAACATTGTCATCTGCTGTAAGGAAAACTAAGCCAAGCATTTCACATCTGTTCTTTTGAAGTCAAAATTGTGTCTTGTATACCCTTTTGATCTAAACAGTGGTGCCGAAGAGGCTGACCGAACACATTCTTTCTATTGTCTTAACTTAAGGAATAATTACTAGAGTGTACATGTGAAATGTCTTTTATTGTTGTAGTTTCCTGAGCAGGTGTTAGATTGTTAAATAATGTAGCCTTTTTGCTTTAGAACTCCAGACAAAGTGTCAAAATGATGTAATATGGGAGGGCCTAGCACAGATGTTTGTTAGTGAATTTAAAAATTATTGTTCAGAGAGAGACTGTAAGCATTTTGATCTTGATATCCAACTTATCAGCACTCTGCTTGTTGTCTTATGTAAGTAGTATCTTAGAAGCATGTTTTCTTGTAGTAATAGCTAGGAACTTAGAAGGAAGTTAGACTATGTTTTTTTCTGTTATATCAGAACTTTCTTACTGTATTGTTTTAAGTTTCTGTGTGATCTTTGAACTCTTAGATATCACTGTGGTGTAGTAGTATTGTCTTGTGTTTTTAATTATTTACTATTAAATAATTTAAAACATTTTATCCATGGCTGGTTTGTGTAGAGATAAGTAAGCTCTAGAGTACATTGCATGCTTATAAGTGATCCTGTAATAAGCCCTTCCAATAAGCCTTAGACTGATTAGTCACATTACCAATTGGATAATAATACTGCACAGTAATAATTGGACACCCTTTTAAGGGCCTTTGGGTAGCTGATAAGTATTAGCTGGTGGTGGCAGAAATTCCTACCGTATAGTCTGGGTAAAGGGGCACAGCTGCAGAATCTGGGTCAGCCTTTCCCTGGAGTGTCTGTGAAGTTATACAAATACTTATCTCAAAGTGCGTGTGGTGTGTCAGCTACCTGGGCAGGGACACAAAGCACTGGTGGGACAGAGAGGGTACTGGAGGTTAGCTTGCCAGCTAGGCTGAGATCTGGACCCTATAGCTGGGCCAGTGGGGAGTCTTATTGGGGACCTGGGGAGCAAGGGAGCAACCAGCCCTAGACTGACTGTGATCTCTGTGTGCTCTTAAGGGAAATTGTACTTTACTGTGTGTATTTTATCCTTTCTCCTATACAAGATGCCCTCCTCTAGTGGTAAGTATTGAGGCTCCTTGATTGCTAGGCCAGGGCACTGCCATCACATTTGTGGTTGGCAGTGGTTGGGATAAGATATCCTCACTTGTGGTTTGCAGTGGTGTGGGTAGAGTGAGTCCTGTAGCTTATGTACAGTGATCTCTGAAGGTGTTTTGTGCTCTAAAACAGCCACGCAGTGAATACTCAAATTTCAGATCACAATTGTTTTATTTCTTTTATTAGCTTAGTTAGTCAGAGTAAGCAGGCAGCATGTCAGCAGAGGAGTATGGAAAGCTGACAAGGAGCTAGCTGGTGGAGATGTGCCAGGCTAGGGGACTGGTGCATGGAAACCTGACTAAGGCAGACTTGATTGCAGCCTTGGTTACAGCTGCATCAGAAAACAGCATCCAGGAGGACAATCAGACTGGCAGTGGAGATACAATATCTTCAGAGAATGGACAGCTCAACCTTTCTGCAGTGGACTTAAAAATCCAGCTGGAGCTAAAGAGACTTGAGTTGGAGGCCAGGCGTTTGGAGACAGAAGCCAAAGGAAAAAAGCATCAGAGAAAGCATGAGAGGGAAATGCTGATTCTTCACCAGAGTCATGGAGGTAATGGGGAAGGGAGTAACTGGACCCCAGAAGCACAACAGGTCAGTAAATTTCTTCCGCAATTTAAGAGGGGGATAATTTTGATAGTTTCATTCACATGTTTGAAAGGGTATGCAAACAGTATAGTGTTGACCAAAGGCTCTGGGTACGGTTCCTGACCCCCTTACTCCATGGGAAAGCTGTAACTTGTATATCAAACAAAGCACAGGATAAAAATAAATATCGATGAACAGTGGTTTAAACACTAAGATGTAAACCTTCTTTTATTAGGCGTACAAGCAACAAGTAAGCCGTTTCGTTGCTGAATGCAACTTCTTCAGATAATGTAAGCAACTGAATACTTGGTTTAAATACATAGTTAATTAGTCACGTGTGTTTCCAATTAATTAATTAAAAAGCCAAACCTTAAAAGTACTGTATACTGAATATTGTGACATTTTACTCTTATAAGATGGAAAAAATTTTTTTATCTGCATTTGTTAACCAATGTAAAAGTAAACATTTACTAATCCACAATTAAAACCACAATCTCTATCTCTATCATATCTCTATCAAGCCCATATTAAAACTTAAGGCCAGTATAGTATAGATACACATATTCATATATTTTGTATGATGTTTTCCATTGTTTTTAAGATTATACAAAGAAAATTGATTTTATGGTTTGTGGTTTTAATTGTGGATTAGTAAATGTTTACTTTTACATTGGTTAACAAATGCAGATAAAAAATTTTTTTCCATCTTATAAGAATAAAATGTCACAATATTCAGTATACAGTACTTTTAAGGTTTGGCTTTTTAATTAATTAATTGGAAATACACGTGACTAATTAACTATGTATTTAAACCAAGTATTCAGTTGCTTACATTATCTGAAGAAGTTGCATTCAGCAACGAAAACGTGCTTACTTGTTGGAATTGTACGCGTTAATAAAAGAAGGTTTACATCTTAGTGTTTTTAAACCACTTGGTTCATCGGATATTTATTGGCTTTATCCCTGAAGCTGTGCTTTGTTTGTTTTACTTGTGTATATCAGCTTCCCTCTTTTTCTTGGCTTAACTTGTATATCACAAACGCCTGACTCTGTCTGTTTTGATTATACTGCTGTAAAAATGTCTTTTAGAATGTTTTAAGCTAACACCTGAAATGTACAGGAAAATGTTTTGTGAGCATAGACGCAAGGCAGATGAAAATGTATGTGAATTTGTTGCTGAACTGAGCACTTATTTTCATAGCTGGATGAGTGGATGTCAGGTCACCACTTTTGAAGGGCTGGCAGACCTTTTGGTGAGGGAACAAGCCCTTAGCACTTTTCCTGAGGACATGAGGATCTGGTTAGCTGATAGACAATGTGCTACTTCAGATGAGTTGGGGAAGAAGAGAGACCTATACCTAGCCAGCAGGGCAGCCATGCACAGGAAGGGGACCCCCAGTACTGCTCATGGGTCTAAAGGAACCCATGGTGGACAGCACAGACTGCCCCAACAGAATCTGCCAGTAGCAGGGGAAGCCACTAGTCCAGGTACACGCCCAGGAGCTAGGGTTAAATGTTTTGAAAGCAACTAGTGGGGCCATGTGTCATCCAGATGTCCACATAGGCAAGGTAGGGAACCAAAGGTGAGGGAGCCAGTAAGTGGGAAAGACAAAATGCCAATAGTGGGTTGTATTGAGAGAAGAGGGGTATGGAACTACCATCCTGCAGATGTCCTGAGAGGGAAGGATTCAGATGAGGCAGTACCATGTATGTACTTGCGCAGTTACACGCAGTGAGGCTAGGAGACAAGCATGTGGGTCTGGTGGCCTGGGGGAGACCCAGACAGACTGCATGCTTGCAGCCAGGACTGCTGAGGTGGTTACTTCAGGGAGGGAGCTACTTTGTAGTAGTGAGACTGAATGGGAGCTACAGCTGCTTGTTGGTACTGATGTTCCCTTGGACAGGGTAACTGCAAAGGTAGAGGTGAGTAGTAGTACCCAGGCTGACAGTGAGGCACTACTGTCAGAGGATGTCAGACATCCTGTGGAAGGGGAGTTGGGAAGGGTTAAAAGGAGAGAGTTGAGACAGGCTCAGCTCTCAGACCCTACATTGCAAGACCTGAGGCAGGTAGCTAGGGAGGCACCTGATTCTCAAGGGAAGGGAGAATCTGTATACTGGGATAAAGGGTTACTATACAGAGAGTGGACCCCTGAGGGAGGGCTAGAAGGTGAGAGAGTACAGCAGTTGGTAGTGCCTAGAGCCTACCATCTGGTGCTTCTAGCCATAGCCCATGATATCCCCTTTGCAGATCATATGGGCATAAAACGTACAAAGAGGCATATTATGCAGAACTTCTATTGGCCTGGAATTTCCAGAGAAGTAACAGGGTACTGCAGGACCTGTGAGCAGTGCCAAAGGGTAGGCAAGGCAGGAGACAAGGTGAGAGCTCCTTGGACGCCTTAGCCTGTGATTGAGAAGCCATTTCAGAGGGTAGCTATGGATATTGTGGGACCTCTGAGTACCCCCTGTTCCACAGGGAGAAAGTATATCCTAGTGGTACTGGATTATGCTACATGATACCCTGAGACAGTGGCTTTGTCCTCCATGGAGGCAGAGAAGGTGGTGAATGCTTTGTTAGAGATTTTCAGCAGGGTAGTTTCCCAAAAGAAATACTGACTGACTGAGGTGCCAATTTCATGTCAGATCTGCTGGCTTGTCTGTGGAAGTCCTGTGGGATGAAGCACACGAAGACCACCCCCTACCATCCCCAGACTAATGGTCTTGTTGAGAGGTTAAACTCTGCAATCAAGTCTATGCTACGGGCATTTGCAGATCAGTTTAACAGGGAGTGGGACAAATATTTGCCTCATCTGTTGTTTGCTTACAGAGAGGTTCCCCAGGAATCCACAAGGTTTTCACCCTTTGAGTCACTGTATGGGCGTATGGTGAGGGGACCTCTAGATTTAATTCAAGATGAGTGGGAAAGTGAGTGTGAGTCTCACAAGGAGTCTGTTGTGGCATACATCCTAAACCTCAGGACAAGGCTCAGAGAACTCATAAGCTTGGCCCAGGAGAACCTGACAGAAGCCCAACAACAGAAAAAGGTGTGGTATGACAGGAATGCTTGAGCTAGAGAATATGCTCGGGGGCAGCAGGTAATGGTTCTCATTCCTGTCAGACACAACAAGCTGCAAGCAGCTTGGGAGGGACCCTACAAGGTGGTAAGAAAGGTAAGTGATGTTAACTACATGGGGGGAACTGCTAGGCAGATGGCCAGGGCACAAATTGTACCATGTTAACATGATGAAACCTTACCATGATAGGGAGGCCCTTGTGCTGAGCATTTGCAGTGGATTGCAGGAGGAGTCTGAGGGAGATCTGGGGACCGATCTCCTCAGTGACGCTTAAGCTGACACCTCAGTGGAAGGGGTAGCAATGTCCCAGCAGCTATCTCCTACCCAGGTTCAAGAAATCCAAGCAGTGTTGCAGGAATTTGGGGACGTGTTCACTGGGAAACCAGGGTGCACCCACCTAGTGCAGCACCAGGTGGATACAGGACCCCAAAGGCCAATTAGGCAGGCCCATTATAGAGTGCCTGAGAGAGTCAGACAAACTCTGAGGGAGGAGGTACAGGAGATGTTGGAACTAGGGGTGATTCAAGAGTCCAACAGTCCCTGGGCTTCCCCAGTAATGCTGGTGCCAAAGAAGGATGGTAGCACCAGGTTCTATGTGGATTACAGGAAATTAAATAGTCACACAGAGTCGGATGCTTACCCCATGCCACCACCATTGATCTTACCAAGGATTACTGGCAGGTGCCCCTGATTCCCAGTGCTAGAGAGACGTCAGCCTTTGTGACTCCTTTTGGCATGTATGAGTTCACAAAGATGCCCTTTGGGATGAAGAATTCCACAGCAACTTTCCAGAGGCTGGTAGATAATATCCTAGCAGGAGAAGGAGATTTGCCCTTGCTTACCTAGATGATATTGTCATCTACAGCCACTCATGGCCAGAGCACCTTCAGCATGTCAGGGAGGTGCTGGGCAGACTACAGATGGCAGGGTTGACCATTAAGTCGAGCAAATGTCAGGTGGGTATGGCAGAGGTCTCCTACCTAGGACATAGCGTGGGGAATGGTAAGATAAGGCCAGAATCTGCCAAAGTGGAAGCTATTCAGGCATGGCCTGCACCTGTTACTGAAAAGCAGGTGAGGGCATTCTTAGGGACAGCAGGGTCCTACAGAAAGTTCGTCCCTAGTTATAGTATCATAACTGCTCCCCTCACAGACCTGACAAGGAAGAACAGGCCAGATAAGGTAGTGTGGACCCCAGCATGTGAGCAGGAATTCCAGAAGCTTAAAGAAGCTTTGGGAGGACCTCCTGTGTTAGTCAGTCCAGATTACAGCAAAGAATTTGTTGTACAGGTGGATGCTTTGAACCATGGGGAGGGGGCTGTACTTAGCCAGATTTCTTCAGAGGGGGAAGAGCACCCATTGGTTTATCTCAGTCATAGGCTCCAACCCAGGGAGGAATGCTATGCAGCTGTAGAAAAGGAATGTCTAGCCATAGTGTGGGCACTGCAAAAACTTCAACCTTATATGTATGGAAGAAAATTCACTGTAATGACAGATCACAACCCTCTGACATGGTTAAACAGAGCCAGTCAGCAAAATGCCAAATTGCTAAGATGGAGCCTGGGGTGGCAAACATATGATACATCAGTGCAGCACCACAGTGGGAGTAGCAATGCTAATGCAGATGGGCTCTCAAGATAGGGAATGGGGTGAGGTACACCCAGATAGACCTAACCCTCTCAAGCGGCATTTCTCAAGGGTCACTTGAAAAACTAGTTTGAGTTCTCCAGGGGGGGAGAGATGTGAAGATTGGGGGAACATGGGCGAAGGCTACCAGCCTAGTCAAATAGAATTTGATACATAATTCTATCATTTGTAAATATAAATGTAAAATACAGCCTTGTTTTTTAAATGAAAGAAAACACTGTAAAATGTGAACTTCAAGATTGCAGCAACACTGCCATCTTCTGTAAAGAAAACTAAGCCAAGCATTTCACGTATGTTCTTTTAAAGTCAAAATTGTGTCTTGTATATCCTTTAGATCTAAATAGTGGTGCCAAAGAGGCTGACTGAACACATTCTTTCTATTGTCTTAACTTAAGGAATAATTACTAGAGTGTACATGTGAAATGTATTTTATTGTTGTAGTTTCCTGAGCAGATGTTAGATTGTTAAATAATGTAGCCTTTTTGTCTGGAAACTCCAGACTAAGTGTCAAAGTGATGTAATGTGTATACTAGGAAAACTTAAGTGTCAAAATGATGTAATATGGGAGGGCCTAGCACAGATGTTTGTTAGGGAGTTTAAAAACTATTGTTCAGAAAGAGATTGTAAGCATTTTGATCTTGATATCCAACGTATCAGCACTCTGCCTGTTGTCTTATGTAAGTAGCATCTTAGAAGTATGTTTTCTTGTAGTAATAGCTAGGAACTTAGAAGGAAGTTAGACTGTTTTTTCTTTTATATCAGAACTTTCCTGCTGTATTGTTTTAAGTTTCTGTGTGATCTCTGAACTCTTAGATATCACTGTGGTGTAGTAGTATTGTCTAGTGTTTTTAATTATTTATTAAATATTTTAAAACCTTTTACCTGTGGCTGGTTTGTGTAGAGTTATGTAAGCTCTAGAGTACATTGCATGCTTATAAGTGATCCTGCAATAAGCCCTTCCAATAAGCCTTAGACTGATTAGTCACATTACCAATTGAATAATAATATTACTTTAGGTAGCTGATAAGTATTAGCTGGTGGTGGCAGAAATTCCTACCATATAGTCTGGGTAAAGGGGCACAGCTGCAGAATCTGTGTTAGCCTTTCCCAGGAGTGTCTGTGAAGTTGTATAAATACTTATCTCAAAGTGTGTGTGGTGTGTCAGCTAACTGGGCAGGAACATGAAGCACTGGTGGGACACAGAGGGTACTGGAGGCTAGCTTGCCAGCTAGGTTGAGATCTGGACCCTACAGCTGTGCCAGTGGGGAGTCTTATTGGGGACCTGGGGAGCAACCAGCCCCAGACTGACTGTGATCTCTGTGTGCACTTAAGGGAAATTGTACTTTACTGTGTGTATTTGTTATCTTTTCTCCTATACGAGATGCCCTCCCTGGTGTTAGTGGTGAGGATTGAGGCTCCTTGATTGCTGGGTCAGGGCATGGCCGTCACAATGAGTATTGTCTTATTTCTACGTATGCAGAATTTCTGGTGACTGCACCTGAGAGGCCTTTGAGATTTTGATAAGTTACATGTGAGTGCCTCTGCGTCTGTGTGCGTGTGTATGTGTGCGAGTGCACAGGTGTGCGTGCTCATGTGCATACAAGTGTGTGTTTCACTAACAACCTGTTTGTTGCTTTTTGTGTCTGTATGTGAGAGTCTGGTTTCCAGTGTCAATGTATAACTACATCTCTCATATACTGTATTTGTCTGTCCTAGAATTAAGTGGTTGCCAGTGAACATAAGGCAATTGCTACATTTCCTCAGGCTGCACATGTCCACCACGTTAGATGCAGAGATAGTAGAAAAATGCCTAACAATGGTTGCAGGTCCTAATGTGTACTTTGCAAGGGATATGTTTGTAACTGGACAAGGGATGTGTGCTTACTTTGTTGTAATCTACAGCTAACTTATCTGGCAAAGCTGCCCAGCACCCAAAGCAGATCCTCTTTGAGCAACAACAGTCCTGGGTGTTGTAGTAATGTAACACAGACCTAAATAGTCCTAAATAAATGTGTTTATGCTGATCAAAGCGATCCGTGGTGGTGCAGCGGTAGCATTGTTGCCTCACAGCAAGAGGTTTTCCCATTCGATTCTCGGCTGGAGCGCCTTCTGTGTGGTGTCTGCATGTCCTCCCAATGGTCGAGTGGCATTCGAAAGACATGCACAAATGGGCGTGCCTTCGTTGAAGGTTGGGCGTCGAGCTGGCAACTCGGCACCGTAAAAATCTACTGCCAATCATTAGCGGACCGGAGTTCCGCTGTGGCGACCCCTAACTGGGAAAAGCTGAAAGAAGAACAAATGTGCAAACAAGCTGCCCAGTGAGTAGCACGGGACTGGGGTGAACTTCCAAGGTAGTTTTTATAGGTAAATTTTAACTTCTGGTGATTGCATATGTACAAGGCACCACTAACTGTTGCTGTGCAAAGAAAAGTTTCACACAAATGAGAGGCTTATACACCATCAGAAAAAAAAACAAGTTTTACACTAACTATTCCCTAATGCCAATCAAGTGAGTACACATTGAGCTTCCACTAGTGATTCCCAGCTCAGATAGGTGAAATCAGCACTCTTCTCCACAAGAGGGCAGACTTTGACACTCTTAATGTAAAACAAGTGATTTGGAGTCCAAGTGTTAAGGAACCATAATTAGATAAAGAAGTGCAGAAAATAATAGAGAGCACAGAAATATTTCACAGTATAATGAAAACAATTGAATCAAGTGTAAAATGGTGCTTAATTTTGTTTGTCTTACCAATGATGGCTACAGATGTTTGCAGAACCTCTCAAAGTCTCTGTTGTCATCACCAAACAATGAGCAGCTCTGGATAAACAAGTTTTGTTTACTGTTTAGAAGAAATGCTCCCACAACACTAATCAAGCCTTAATGGTCTCACTAAATTGCAGAGACAGTGATACATTGCTTTAAGGAACTAACAATAATCCAATCAGTACATCACATTTCTAACTAGGCCCCTAATCATTAAAGTAGTTTCTCTATTACTGAAACTATTCCTGACCTAAAAGCCTTTTAGCTATTTTAACAAGGCAAATTAATCTAAAGAAACAAAATATTTATGAACAAAAAGTCAAATAATTTACTTCTCAACAGCCAAGTGCAAAACAGCTCTTAATTTACTGTTGTAGAGATAATCAGAAGCTAGATGTATTTGTTTAGTGTTAGAATAAGTGCTCCCACCACCTCTCCACATTCACATCACACAGGCAAAATCCCATATCACTTCCTTGCAAATGACAGATCCCCCTCTATAACCCAGGAAAACAACACTATACATTTAAGCTTACTGGAAACACTCATCATCCAACCCAATACAATGTTTATGGGTGACTTTACCCCACTATTACCTGGGAATCATATATAACATCAAACTTGCGGGCACAGAGATTTCTGGATTTTGTAAATACAAACTCCATGGACCAGAGACTCTCAATAAGCCAACTCGGGGTGCAAACATACTGGATTTGGGCCTCACTAATATGGGAGAAAACTGCACATCCCCTAGTGTAATGTCCTCTCTGGTAAGGTTAGAACATAAAATGGTTTCCTTTGAAATAAAAATAACACAGGACTTCAGCTAATCCTGAAATGCTCAGAAACTATTCTAAGGCTAACTTCATCCTATTAAGTAATAACCTGGGAAAATGTTAAGCCCACATAAACCCTGAGATCACTGCTGCATATGAGGAACTGTTTACAGAAATCCTATATAAGCATGTTAACAGCTGCACAGAGACAGACAGACCCACCAGAAAAAAGTACAGACCTAACTTAAAAAAACAAGCCACCCTGGCAGAATCACAACATTAACAGGTCATATAACAGAAGGAAGAAAATCACGGCAAAAATTAGGAGTTGTAGCACCCAGCAAGATAAAAGCATTCTAAAACTAAACAAACATCTCAAAGGGCAAATAAAATCTACCAGTGTCAGATTTGGAGTAAATATGGCCTCCTAGGCCAAGGACAACCACAACACATTCTTTAGAAATGTCTGCAACCTCAAAGACAATGCACAATTGTGTGCAGAGCTCATTGTTAATGGATCCACCTACACCCCTATACCAAGCCAGGAAATATAGCAAACCTACTGGCAAATTAATCTCTAACTTTATTCCTCTCTCCCCCTCAACCTGCCCTCAGGAAATGTCATCAAATATAATTCCCCCTGTTATCACTAGGGAACAGGTCCTCAATGCTCTCTCTAAAGCCTAGAATACTGCAACAGTGGGCCCAGACAATATCCTCGGATACTGTCTAAATAGCAGGAAACGTGACCTATTGGGCCCTCTGGAATTGCTATTTAACTGTAGCCTCCAAACAGGCTACATGCCTCATTAATGGAAAACAGCAACAGTCACCCCTCTGCACAAAGGTGGGCCATCTTCAGACCTTGGAAACTATAGACCCATAAGTCTCATTAGTCTTATATGCAAAGCCATGGAAAGAATTATCATGGAAATGATCAGTGATAACATAGGAAACCTTCATGCATTGGACCCAACACAATTTGGTTTCATCAAGGGCAGGTCATGCCTACTCAACCTGGTGGACTTCTTTGAGTGGGTCACTAAAGCAATGGATGAGGCCAAAATGATTCACACTGCCTACCCTCACCTGCCCAAGGCATATGACACAATATCTCAATTGGTCATTGTTGATAAACTCAAGAGGTTAGGTATAAACCCTTGTGTCAGTTACTGGATAGCCAGCTGGTTCGTAGACATGACCCAGAAAATTAGAACTGGAGAGTCCAGCTCTAAAAGGAGGCCAGTCACAAGTAGGACCTAAGACTGATCCTTTTTAGAATTTACTTCTCTGAAGTCAGGGCAAATGTCAAGGGCCCCTGGATGACTAGATATTAAGTTGATTGCAAATTATGATTACTCTTCAGGAAGGGCTGACACAGGCAACTAACTTGTGTCAGAGCCATGGACTAAAACTAAATAACAAGAAATGTATAATAGTATCCTTCAGGAAGTCATCCACCCCAATAATTATAATATTGCTAGCACACCCCTATGAGTCAATCCAGTAGCCAGGGAGTTGGGGACACACATAGACAGCAATCTAGCCTTTGACCATCATGTGTCTACCACCCCATCAACTATAATATTGATAAAACACCCCTATGAGTCAACTCAGTAGTCAGAGAGCTGGGGACATAAATAGCAGTTTAGCCTTTGACCATCATGTGTCTACAATAATGAGGGAATCATTCTATGTTGTGCAACCTTTAAACAATGGCATGGTATCTACGTGGAAGTAGCATTTCCTGTGTAGACCACCTCAAAACCCTGTCCCTGTATTTTGTCTCCTAAGACTGTTGAGGGGAGGTCTATGCCTTGCATGCAAGGTGTTGTAGTACCCCCACCCTGATGGACATCTTGCATAACCAAATAACAGTCAGCACCAGAATTACCTGTTCTTAAAGACTTAAACCTTGCCTGTGATATAAATAGGACCTGCTGGAGAGACAGGCATGTATCCTAGAGACTACCCCATCTCTGGAACAGGCTCCCCTTCCATGTGAAGCAGTGTTCTTCCCTAATACATTTCAAATGTAACTTAGACAATTGGAAGAGGAACAAGAAGTTCATCCTTGGTTTGACACCTATATCTCTAATGGACACAGGCACTCTGTAAATGGTTCATCTCACAGGTCCCTGCTTATAAATGTTGTGTCTCCCAAGCCCCTTACACTTGTCAAGGGTACCAGAACTTGTCAGAGATTTGGAATGCATGGCTAGGCTTAAAAAGGCCCTAGTGGCTGTTAGCCTAGTACACACCTATTAACTTAAAAAATTCATTCCTAGCTATAAAAATTGCCTCAGTGGCAAATCAACTAGCTACATTCTTTACGGCAGTGCAGATGCCATGTAGCCTGGCCTGTCTATTCACCAGGAGTCTTATCCACCTTTGAATGTGAATCTGCTGCTTGACCTTTCACTTACAAAACTGCTTGCATTAAGTCTGCTCTTCCTACAGTGGACCCCAAGGGTTGTGCAGTATGTTCAGTCCTCGTTTTTTCATCTTGGTTAGTGTTCAGTATTTCAGATTTTGATGAGTTCATGACTATTATCTCAAGTTTGTGGCCACCAACATGCAGACTGGACCCATGCCGTCTAGGCGGGTATTGGCCAGCCTTGATGTACTGGGTCTAGTAATATATCAGATTGTGGTCACTTCTTTGGGGGTGAGCTTTTTGCATTAGCCTTGAAGGAGGACCTGGTTATCTCAACCTTTAGGTAACCACAGTTAGATCCAACTGACTTAAATAACCACCCAATCTTTAACCTTCCATTTTTTTTTAACAAATTTACTTGGAAAGACATTTATAAGCAATATAAGACTTACATTTAAGTTAATGGACTCTTGGATCCATTCCAGTCAGGATTTCATACTCACCACAGTCCTCTCATAAGGGTGACATACTAATGGCAGGACTGTATACTGAAAAGCATAATAATGCAGCAAGTCTGTTGCACTGGGGATTGTGCAAACATTATGGTACTGAAATGGCTGAAAAACACTGGAAACATGAGCCACAAAGCATCATAGAAAATGAAGTCTACATCATATGGGATCACCCATTACCAACAGTTCAAAAGATAGATGCTAGAAAACTGGATATAGTGGTCGATGAAAAGAAGGTAAAAGTAGCATTGATCATTGAAATCACTACACCCAGTGACTTCAGTGTCTTGCATACAGAGAAACACAAAAGTCATAAAATATCAGGATTTACAGGCAGAAATGAGAGCAATGTGGAAGAAAGATACCCAGACAGTTCCAACAGTAGTAGGAGCAATGAGTCTTATAAAAAAATAATCTACAATCATATTTAGATATGTTACCATTACATGTAACCCCATACAAATTGCAAAAGGAGTCGTTACTGGGCACATTGCGGGTGCTGCAAAGAGCACTTCTGGCTGATATCAAATATTAAAACAATGCTAATTTCATGAATTTTAATCATACTTTGACTTAGAAATGGGATCCATTCCCGTCATGGTATTAGAAACCCAAAATACTTGGAGAAATTTAAAAAGTAAGGGTCTGAATGGAGAGATGATAAGTTAGTAAGCAAAGAAGAGTAGTATTGCTGAAACTAAATTCATCCTCAAGTCATGGTAAGTACCTTCACAAGGTGGACCCTATTTTTCACAAAATTTGTCCATGATGACACTGATATATAGACTGTATTGTGGACAGAAATATGTTAAAAATGAAAAGACAGCTCGGTGCACAAGCCCCAGGATAAAAAAAGTGCCCAATCCTGGTTGGCACACTGGTGCCAGGACTAGAAAAAAATGACAGTGTAGAATCCTGAAAACACAGAAACATTCTTACAATGGAACTAGCCCAGGTCTAGTTGGAGGATGGCCAACCTGTTGTAGAAGGAAGTAGCAGTCCACAATAAAATCCAAAAATTGATAGACCAAAAAAAGAGCCATAAAGACAATACAGTAGACTATTGAGGATAAGAAAGAAATTGTGTATTGTTAGTATTATGCAAGAAGTCCAGAATTTACAGACAGAAGTTATATAAAAAGATTAAGAGAGAAATTAGAGGAAAGAAAAATACTTCCACAAGAAACACTGTTAGAAGCTTCAAACAAAAACGTGTGTTCATTAATACAACAGATTTATGAAAAACATTATATAGAACAAGAAACCTAAATCCATTTGGAAAAAGAAGCATCTGAGGAAGTGCAAAAATATAAAGATCAAAATCTAGAGACTTTTGAAAGATATAAAAAGGAAATACGGACATGGGAAAGAAAGAGTGATCTGATATGGTACAGTGTTTATACAAAGGAGAAAATCAAATTAATCAATACAAAAAAGGCAGCCCCAAAATGATTTGAAGAGAAATTCAGGCAAAGGCATCTAGATATGAAAAATTCCACAATAAAAATAAACAAGATCACAAAAAAGGAAAACAGAATAGAAGATGAGCAAAGTAGAAGTTAAAATAATAAAAGTTGAAGTTACGGAATACTTGCAAAGTGATGGATTTAGTGTAGAATGACTAACACAGATTATATCATAGCATGATGGAGCAAGTCCACCCCAAAGTAAGGAGAAACAGGAGAATCAGGAGACATCAGAAGACAAAATGGGGGCATAGGAAAGAAAAGAACAGATTTAATATGGTATAATAATTATGCAAAAGAGAAAGCAAAATTAATTAATTCAAAAAGAGCAGCATCAAAGATATTTGAAGAGAAATATAGACAAAGGCATCCATACATGAAAAATGTTACAATTAAAAAAAAAGAAAGCAAAGAGGAAAAAAAAAAAGCGGATTAGTAATGGAGAAGTTAAAGAAATAGAAATAGAAACTGAGGTTATGGAGTACCTGCAAAGTGAAAGATTTAGTGTAGAAAATCTAACTCAGAAAACACTGCAGTGGGATAGATCAAAGGATCCTCAAATTAAGGAAAACCCAGTGCAGCAAGAAACATCTGATCAGTTGCCATATGAAGATACCTTGGAGCCATCCATAGGAAAACAGTGCAAACTTTCATTTGGAGCTGCACAGCAAGGGAAGGAACAGGAAATTAACTGTGGCAACTCCAGCACAGTCAATGTTGTGTATAGATAGGCCAGTGAGTTCCTATATGAAAGAGCAGTGGATGACACAAGATGAAATTGAAAAGAATTTGACACAGGAAGATGTTCTAGAACTTTCTATAGAATGTCCACAGGAAATGCAGAACAAAAGAGTGTGCTCTTAGGTTAGAAGAAAAATAAGAAAATGATCTAAGAGAAGAGTTGCTTGATTTAGTAAAGATGAACAGACATATTAAGGCCAATGAAAGAAATAGACTACAGAAATTAAAAAAAAAAAAAAGTTAGAAGTTCAATAAAATAAATGAACTCAGTAATTAGGATTGACCATAGAGATTGCTGCGATACAACAGAAGTAAACAGGATATATTACTGTGCAGCTAAATTAATAGCAGATACGTTTTACCACAACAATACAGGGCAGTGAGAGAGAGGAAGGGGAGAAATCGAATGCCATTATGGAAGTATGGAAGTTTCAAATGGAAGTAAACTATAAAGCAATTAAGACAAGAAGTCTCACTGTTAGAAGAGTGCAGAAGAGGGAACAGATCAACAAAAATACTTAGAAAGATAGACATGATAAAAGCAATGCGCAGTATTATAACGGATCAGGATTTATTACTCACTATTCCAAATAATAAACCAAAAATATCAGCACAGGCAGAAAAACTTAGAAGATATGCTGATAAATATAAAGGAAAAGTGCAAAATAAGCAATTTACTGATCACTCAGAAAAAGTTTTACAGAGGACTGGGAAACAAGGCAAAAAGAATTGAAACACCATAAAAAAGAAATAGATACATTTTTGGAGAAATATCTATGAAGATCCTGTGGAACATAACAAAGCTTCTAAAATCTAAATGGACAAAAGTAGTAAAAGAAAGAATAAGAAGTTCAGATGTACAGGATATGAAATGGGATGAAGTGCGGCCACAGAGATTGTAACAAAGTTAGGAAAATATCTAAACTAGAAAATCCCAAGCCCAGATGCAGTACCTAACTTCTGGCTAAAAGTATTAACATATTTACATGAAGATTTAACCATGATTAAGGACTATTTACATGTGCACCCCAAACAGATACCAACCTGGTTAATAACAGGAAAAACAATACTCCTACTTAAGAGCAAACCTGCAAGCTATCCTAAATTCTATAGGCTAATAACTTGCCTTCTGATGATGTATAAACTATACACTGGAATTGAAGCCAATAGAGTTTATAATCATTTAGAAGAAAACTCAGTCATGGCAACAGAACAAATGGGTAATAAAAGAAAGTCATATAGAACAAAGGATCATTTGTTGTTAAATAAATTAATAATGGAGAACTGTAAAAAAGGGAAGAATCTAAGTATGGCATGGATGCACTACAAAAAAACATTTGACAGTATCCCACATTCATGGATAAAAGAGTGCTTAAAAATGTATAAGATGTACCCTACACTGATCAGTTACATTACAGCAACCATGAAACACTGACAAACCATTTTGCAGTCAGGCCGTAATAAAAGACAAATTATTATTCCAAGGATAACAATTTAAAAGGGGGGGGGTTGTAGATAATTTAAAAGTGTACTGTTCATCAGATAAAGAACTGAAAGCACAACTGCAAGTGGTCAAAACTTTTTCAGATGATATAAGAATGTCATTTAGTCTTGATAAATGTGAAAAAGCAACCTTTAAAGCAGGAAAGCTGCAGCACCAAGAAACCATCAGATTGGGACAGGAATGTGGTATAAAACAACTTGAGCAAGAGGAAGTGTATACATATGTGGAAAGTGATGAAGGATCGACAATTACAAAATGAAAAAATGCAAATGAAAGTTAATAAGCAATATTTTAGAAGACTTAAATTAATATTGAAAACAGCAATGACATCTATACACAAAGTCCAAGCTATAAACCAATTTGCTCTTCCTGTCCTAACTTCTTACAGTTTTGGAGTGACTGTCTGACCCCAAATGGTGTTGGATAGGTTAGACAGGAAAGCAAGAAGGATGCTTCATGCTCATGAAATGATTTATAAAAATCAGTGCACACCAAGATTATATCCCCCATTCTGAAGGTAGTATGGGTCTCCTCAAAATTGATTACATGTATAGATCATGCAATCGTGAGACTGCATGCATATTTGCTGACCTCACAAGATCCAAATGTAGTGAAAGTTTTGAAACATGAGGAGAATAAGTCTAAGATGACTTCCCTGCTTAGTTTAACAGAAGCATATCAGTGTCAAGTGGAAATGGAAATCAGGCAGCAACTGAATGTGCCAAAAACAAAGAAAGAATATAAGATGAAGGATCAGATGAGAAGGCAGAAAATGTGGAAAATGTATAATATAGTTGCAAGTATAGAAAATTCTTGGAACAACCTCACTTTGATCAGGATCGAATGCAGAAGTGGTTAAAGAGAGGTGAATTTAAACCAAAAGACGAAAGGTTAATATTGGTGGCCCAAGATAGTGGACTATATGCACTTTGGTTTACAAAGTCAATTGAACATGTGGAAGAAACAAGTAGCTTGTGTAAAACAGAATTGGCAACAGATGCACATCTTGTTTTTGGCTGTGATATACTAATTGCAGAAGGACTGTATACCGAAAGGCAAAATAATGTGGCAAGACTGTTACATATGGGATTGTGCAAATATTATAATATTGAGGAAGTTGAAAGAATACTGGTAACATGAGCCACAAAGCATTATAGAAAATGATGAAGTTCATATCACACAGGTTACTCTATTACCAACAGTTCAAAAAAGTTGATGCAAGAAAACCAGATGTAGTAGAAGACAAAAGTAGCACTGATCACTGAAATTGCTACACCCAATGACTACAATGTCTTATTTACTGAGAGACACAAAGTCATAAAATACCAGGCTTTGCAGGCAGAAATTAGGGCAATGTGGAAGAAGGATACCCAGACAATTCCAGTAGTATTAGGAACAACGAGCATTTATAAAAAAAAAAATTACACTTGTACTTAGCTATGTTACTGATCTGTATGAATTGCAGAAGGAGTCATTACTGGGCAAACTGAGGGTACAGCAAAAGTCTGGCTAACATCAATGATTGAAACAATACTTATTTCATGAACTTTAATCATAGTCTGACTTAGGAACGAGGTCCCTTCCTGTCATGGTATTAGAAACTCAAAAGACATAGAGAAAATAAAAATGGGTAGTAAATGATCTCCCTATGGTGAGAGACCAGCTGCACTATACAGGTTATCCTGGACCTCTCAGCTACATCTAACATGAACCATGACATCTTGACAGAGCATTTAAAGTTCTACTGCCATATTTTTGGTATGGTGCTTCAATTGTTTATTCTATACTTGTTTAACTGTAAGCAAAGGGCATGCTTAGGACTAAATTTGTCATCTTTGTACCATCTTAAATTTGGAATGCCACAGAGTTCTGTCTTAACCCCTTTATTATTTGCTGTGTATGATGTGTTTCCTTTAGGAGATCTGCAAAGGAAAAGAGGTGTAGCATACCATAGTTATGCCAATGATGCCCAGATTTACTCTTTCTTCAAATATGAGAAAATCAAAATCTACATTTTTGCAAGGCGGCAGCCCCCCAACTCCTGATGAATTATATATTTTAACTCCAAGATCATACTACACTGCGGAAAGGGTATATTCCTGATCTTCACTGTACCACCTTAAAGAGCCACATGGTTTGAAAGGTTAATTTTCAAACAGTACAGCCCCGCAGTCAAGCATTTGAGCACTCAAGTTGAATGGAACATATACATACATACACACATGTATGTACTTATATACACATATATTAAAACTGACCAGAAAGCATCAACATTCCAGATGTCAACAAACTACTATTCATGTGCTGAGCAACAATCTCAATGCATGCAAAACATTAGTTAAAAAATAAAATAAAACATTTTTTGTAAGGAAGCAAGCCCCCTGGACCCCTTTGTGAGGATTGCATCCCCCACGCTCCCTGCTAATAATATATAGTAACTCTGAGATTGCGCAATGTTGGGGAAAGGACATATCTCCCAATGCCAAGAATGCCCACCAGTCGACTAGCTGTGTTGACCAAATTTTGTTCACTAAACAGATGTTAATCAAAGAAAGATTTGGGAAGATTTGATGATATTCAGTTGAACATACATATGGATCTATAGCATTTAAATGAAAGTATGTTTAAACATATTTTACTTACCCGAGCTGAATCCATTGAAGCTGCATTACAATGAATGCACGGACTGCTGATTTCCTTTCCTGTGAAAGGAACCACTTGTCCACTATGGTAACGAACTAAAATGGTGGAAAAGTAAGCCCACCAAAATGGGGGGATTTGCCTCCCATGCCCCCCATTGTAGGGGGCAAGCCCCCCCACACCCCCTACTTAAATATACCAACTCTGAGATTGCACTACAGGGAATAGAGGTCACAGTTCACCAAGGTGGCCAAGTGATTCCTTTCACAGGGAAAGGAATTCGGCAGTCTGTGCATTCGTTGTAATGCAGCTTCGGTGGATTCAGCTCGGTTAAGTAAAATTTGTTTAAATTTACTTTTCTTTAAACAAAGTAGAGCCATATATATAAATATATATATATATATATATATATATATATATATATATATATATATATATGGGTTCAGTATGAAATCTCGAAATACTGAAATCCCGAATTTCAGTATTTCGAAATTACATAGCCGAAACCTTCAAATCCCGAAAACCCATAATCGCAAAACTCAAAATCCTGAACCTACACTACACACAGAGCACACACATAAACATACACACAACTTCCCCCCACAAGCACACAGACACACCTAGACCACATATAAGCAGGGGGGAAACCCCACTGCACCCCCCCACACCCCCTACTTATATATATATACTAACTCCGAGATCGCACAATCAGACTCACAAAGGTAACTCACGCCCCCACATTTCACAGTCCCTCGCACACAAACATCACAGTCACAACACAAACTGACATACACTAAAGCCCCTAACAAACACACTTACACATACATACATACCCGAACTAATACCTAACCATTCACACACCGCAACACCAGACGCGCTAATTCAAAATCTCCGTATTTCAGAATTTTGAATTTCGTGCTTCTGGTGTTTCGGGATTTCAAGGCTTCGGTGTTATAATTTCAAAATACTGAAATTCGAGATTTCCGTATTTCGAAATTATGAACGGAACCTATATATATATATATATATATATATATATATATATATATATATATATATATATATATAGGTAGGAAACCTAGACACTAGGCTATTCTTGGTGTTTTGGTCAGTCTTTTAGTCATTTAAATCACATTTTAAGTACTTTCATTCATTGTAAAGTTTTCAGTTGAACTTCATCAGAGAATGACATAAAACGAACCTAGGTTTATTATTTATCTGCTGTGGTGAGCATGGGATGGGTTAAAGAGTTCCCTAATCCATGAACCTAGGCTTATTATTCAACTGGTGTGGTGAGCATGGGACGAGTTAGGGAGTTCCCAAATCCTTGAACCTAGGCTTAGTATTTAACTGGTGTGGTGAACAGGTGATGGGTTATTAAGTTACCAAATCCATTTAAGGACACAGGAAATGCTCAGGTTTTCATTTAGTCCTGGGGTGTGTATGCTCACAATTGTATCTGCCATTTTAACTCTTTAACTGACAGTAAGTTGTATGTGCTCCAAAGGGATAAAATCACAGATCCCCTAAGGAAACGGTTGCATTTCTGATGTTTTGCTGCACTGCTTTCGACCATATTCTGATCAACCATCCACCGGCTGATCAAATGAATGTATACCATACACACACTCACACACACACACACACACACACACACACACACACACATGCACACAAATACACATATACATATATATGATGCACACACATATGCACACACATATGTAAGAACTGTGAGGTAGTGATTGTTTTGTTGCATTAGAAATGCTATGTATTGCACGAGTAAATATAATAGAAAAATGTTTCATTCTTTTCAATGTGACAAAACCATAACATTCCCACAAAAACTTAAAATGTAAAGCATATAAACATATAAAAATACCCCACTTAAATAAAACATACAAGTTACAAAGTTATCATTAAAGAATCTAAAGCAATAGTAAAACACAAACATAAATAACAGTTTCCATAACAGTTTCCATATTCAACTAAACACAGAAACAACCAAAACAACAAAATAACTTATAGCAATGCCATAGAACCCCCACTGCAAAAAAAAAAAAAAAAAATCACACACAACTGTAATTGTTAAGTACATGCTCTATGTAAATGTACAACAAAAATTTGTAATAGATAACTAAATATAACATTGAAAGGAAGTCACCAGAAAATACTGAGAAACAAAACAGCATGACATAATGCAAATATCAAAATAACAAAGGAAAATAAAAACAAAAAATAGCAAAAATAAGGAAATGACAAGACAAAACAGAAAATGAAAAACAAAAAAGCATTCCAAACAATAGGCTATTGAAATTCTGATAAACTCATTGTAATCCTTGAAATTAAAAATAAAACGCTATGAGCACATATTAAGCTTGAGGCTGCATCTTCTTAAGAGTCTTTCCTAAACTTCCATGTACAGCTGTCTCAGAGTTCTTTATTTATTTATTTTTTGTTGTTGTTTATAACTACATATGAAATTTATGTCTTTCCTAAACTTCCATGTACAGCTGTCTCAGAGTTCTTTATTTATTTATTTTTTTGTTGTTGTTTATAACTACATATGAAATTTATGATACTTAATGTTTAAATACCAAGTGACTAGAGAACTAAGATTTTAAAACACTTTCAATGGGTGGTTCTTTTAATTATTTTTATTCATTATTGTTAATTGGTCACATGGGGGTGGCCACGGTGGTGCAGCAGTTAGCGTTGCCACCTCACAGCAAAAGGTTCTCCAGTTTGATCCTCAGCTGGGGTGCCTTCTGTGCGGAGTCTGCATGTCCTCCCTGTGGTCATGTGGGTTTCCTCCAGGTGCTCCGGTTTCCTCACACATCCGAAAGACATGCTGTAGGTGGATTGGATACTCTAAATTGGCCCTAGGTGTGAGTGCATATGTGTGTGTGTGTGTGTGTGTGTGTGTGTGTGTGTGTGTGTGTGTGTGTGTGTGTGTGTGTGTGTGTGTGTGTGTGCCTTCCATAGAAGATTGGGCACTGGGCTGGCAACTCTAAACCGTAAAACTCCAGTGCCAATCATGAGCGAACAGGTGATCTGCTGTGGTGACCCCCTAACCGGGAAAAGCCGAAAGAAGAAAAAATTGTTAATTGGTCACATGATTTTTTAATCCCTATTTAACATGGTTGGTTAGAGAGTATTTACATGTTATGATAAAGTCTGCTGTATATTTTTTGAACAAAAGCACTTAACATTAAGCACTTAACTACAGTTTGGTCTGAAGTTTTACTAGATTTTTCTGTATTACGCTGTGTTTCTAGTGTTACTCCATCTGTGATATTAGAAGCATTGTGTGTGGTCTGGTAATTTGTCTCAGAGTTATTACATTTAAGAAGACATGTGGAGAGCACAAACCTCTTATCAGACAAAGAAAAACAACAAAATAAATCAGTACATTTATACCCACCAGCAAAATTTGCTAAACAATTGCAACAGTCAAATTTTTTATAGTTGACACCTAGCAACTAAAAATCTGGAAAACAGTCCTCAAATATGAGAAAAACACATAAACAACAGAATGAAAAAATTGGGAAAACTACAGAAGAAAGTGCCAGATAAAAAATGTATAGAAACAAGAAAGAACAAAGGAAAAAAAACAGAAAAATTGGCACGTGTCATTACATAAAAAGAAGTCATGAAGAACAAGACATTGCAAACACATAGGGAAAGGGAAAAAAAAGAAAACAAAAGACACAAAACAAACTACAATGATCATCAAAGAACGTGAAAAACACCCGAAGGAAAACAACCTTAGTATTCCAAAAATGGCTCACGTTCAAAGTAACTACCCACAACTGGTAGGTCCATTACCCTAAGGATTAGAAAATGCAATTCAAAGACAGCTATGGCTGCAGTGAGAAAGATCTATTTACTGGATCATTAGCTTGTTTCTAAATCCTGCACCAGCTCACACTAGTTCTGTAGACCTAACAACAGCAGTGTTCACCCTGGCAACCCATGAGTCATATTAGATTCATAGGTTCATAGATATATACTAGGCTAATAATTACTAGCAGCTTTGTAAACCCTGCCACACAACCCAACCCAACTATGTGCCTGTGTATCATGGGCGTATATTAGGAGAGGGTACGTTATTTATGAAGTTTCTAAAGGTTATGTTGGGGAGTATGTTAGTCACTGTCTGAATTTGCTTATCAAACCCACTGTGGCCAGACCTAGAATGAACTTCTGATTTCCCATCAGTTGGTCAAGGTTACACTTAAGTAGGATTAATGATAGGCTTTGCTTCATATGGATGAAGAGCCTGTTCCAAAGCATGGGGATCCTCTGAGACACTTATCTGTCTTGTCAAAATGTCCTACTTATGTCACAAGCAAAACTGAAAACCTTGGATCTAGTGGGACTGATGCTGTTCATTTTATGGATGTGCAAAAGGTCCATCAGAGCTGGATACAAAGATGCCTTGTATACCAGGTATTGATCACCTTTCAGTAACCTCTAGCAGACTGAGTATAGAGATGCTGCTTTAATGTAATCCACATAGGACAATGTGTTTATACCCTAGATTTTCCTGGTAAGGAACTTTGGTGGCCATTCCAACTGTTGCATATGTCTGGTCAGGTACATGCAGAAGGGTACACTATACTCAGTGATGGGTCTGATAAGAGATGAATAAAGTGACATCATAACTTCCTTGGACCTCAATGCCATGGCCTTACTTATAAGTGTGGTAACACAAAATGACTGTCTTAATACCCCTTGACCACATACTGGTTAAAGGTCAGATTACTGTCTACATTTCTTCCCAGATCCCTGACTACTGGGTCAGCTCTTATGGGTGGCTTATCAATGAAGTAATTAGCCAGAGTGGCCATTTTCCCAAAAGACACTATAAAGTATTGCTTGGCATTGAGTTTGTAATCTGTGATTTTGGCACCAGTCATTTTTCTCTGTTAGAACATACTGTTAGATGTTTGTGTCATTAGAAGAATCTATGATAGCTCCTAATTTGCATTCAACTTCAAATGTTGTCGACCAAAGGCCCATGACATTAACCTTTACCACTGAAAAGTAATGCCAAATAGGAGTGGTCCTAGCATGGTGCCCTGATGTACCCTGCTGCTGAACAGTCTCTTAGTGGAGGTGGTCTCACCAGTCCTGACTTCCTGGCTTCTGTCTGTGACAATCCAGTGAGATATGTAGGGATTTATGCCCAGTTCAGTGAGTTTGCTAGCTATGCCCAAGTGGAGTATTGTATCAAACACCTTAGCCAGATCCAAGGAAGCAGTATGCACAGTTTTCCCCTCATCTGTTGCCTTGGTGACCCTGTCAAGGAAGTCTACCAGGTTTGATAGGTATGATCTTCCCTTGATAAAGCAAAACTGGGTCAGGTCCAGTGTCTGAAGGTTGCCAATGTCTTTGATGATTATTTCTAGGATAATTTGCTGTATGGCTTTGTATATATGACTAGTCAGACTAATGGGTCTGTAGTTTCTGGAGTCATTTGATGGTATACACTTGTGAAGTGGGACAATTGTTGCACTCCTACATTCTCATGGTACAAAGCCTGCTTTGAGGCTATAGTTGAAAAGTGCCTCAATTGGTCCTGATAGATCAAGTTTTGTGCTGTTTATGAGGCATCACATGATATTGTTATGGCCCAGTGAGGCTGTTTTTGGTTTGACTGAGCACCACTAAGATCTACTCTCTGTTAATAGTTGTGGGGTTATGCTAGTACCTCTATTAGACTTTGTGACTATTTAATCTAAATAATTCATGTTTGTAAGACTGATGAATTTTGAGACATAGTCTATATTTGATGTACAGATCTCCCAATTTATTGACAGTTAAATTCTCCCAGGATGATGGAGTTCTTGTATATACAAAGTTCCACCAATGTATTTAAGAACTGGACATGGTTTTTCACAAGTCATTGTAGGGGTTCTGTAACATGCTATCATCTGATAGATGTTTTTTATTTATGTTGAGTTGAATCTCAATACGCTCATTTCGGTGGTTTCTGGGAATCAGCCTTGAGATATTGTGGTCCTTAACAAATATTAATACTTCACCACAGTTTACATTGGTTCCAAAGGCATAGCAGGTTAAAGCCCCTGTATAGAGGGATGTTTTCTGCACTGTTACACCTGGTTTCAGTAATACACACATGAATGTACTATAAATGCAGGAAGGCTTCAAGGTCAGGTAATATCTTACTCAGACTCCTAGCATAGAGCAGTGACTGCCTACACTAACTACTACAACCTTAATAGTACTCTAAAATTTCCAATATAAAACAAATGCATGCATATATGCATAAAGCAGGTCTATAACAAGTGCTCACAACATACATACTCACTATCACTTGTTTGAAAAGGCAAGTGCTGCGACTCCCACAACCCCGATCTTACTTAACTACATAGTCATCCCAGAGAGATAGTGATAGACTCATAGCAATCAAGCTATAGTGTAATGATAGGGCAGTATTCATAATCTCAGCATATGGCCCAGAGCAGGGCTGTGATAATGAGGAGAAGAGTGCATTCAGGCTGCACTTGCTGCATCTACTATATAAAGCAAGGCAATATGAGTTTGTATCAGTAATAGGAGACCTAAAGTTTATATCAGGACAGGCAGAACTGGATATGAAGACTGTTTGGGTCAACATGGGTGGGGCAACAGAAATAAAGGAGTTGCCATTCTAGACTTCTGTCCGGGAACTGTTGGCCAATACATGGATGAGCAAGACAGGCAGTCACAAGATCACATACAAGAGTATTCAACAGGCAACTCAGACTGACTTCCTCTTACTAGGGTATGGGTAATGGGGTAGAATCAGAGATTGAAAAGTTATCCCCAGTGAAACAATTATTTCATCAACCACTTATTGTCACAATCAGCTGCAAGAAGTGATCAGAGACATCTCTAAAGTCAACAGAGACTAGGCTGAAGACCTAAAAGTTGACTGGAGTGAAAGCACCAGAGTTCAAGGAAATATTCAGAGCTCTAGCACCTGAGGAAGAACAGGAAATAGGAGGAGTTGCAAAGGAATGCCAGCACCTCAAATAGTATGTGTGAGGGCTATAAACCAGATACGTGTCCAGGCCAGGTATGCGAATAAGGTGCTTAAGGAAAACTGGTGCTGCAATACAAAAGTCCAAGAAGTTTTCAAAAGAAAAAAGGAGTGCAGAAAAAAATAGGAGAAAGAAAAGATTTTCCAGATTAAGAACACATGCTGTCTCTTTAACAAAGAGGCTAAGAGGACAATCGCAAATATAAAGAAATAGCATTCTACCAGCTTCTGGAAAGTGGCTCAGAAGATGGCACATAGAAATTCTATGAGGTTGCATAGCATAGACGGAAAGATATAAGAAGATAGTCATCAGACACCATTCATAAGGGATATCAGCAAACAAATTGCTCAGTTGACCACAATACATCAAATGCATTTAGAAAGAGTACTTCCAGCAGCTTGTAAATGAAGAATACAACTTGGCAATCCCAAATTTACAGAAAGCGCATGACAAACTTCCAAGAAAGCTGGTTTGGGTAGACCTGCAATGGTTCAAGGTCTGAGAAACATTGGTAGAATTACTACAAGCTATGTAGACAACTATGTACAAGGAACACAAGTAATAACACTGGTTGGACTCACAGATGCGATCTCAGTAGGAGTTGGTGTGCATCTGGTTTCAGCTCTGAGCTCATTGCTGTTAATATTGTTCATACTGATTGTAATAATTGACATGGCTGTAGAATACTGTAATTAACTGGAAATAACTGGAAGAAACTGGAATCAGGCAGGAATGATTGTCTTTATCTGTTAATTATTCTGAACTATACTGAACAGGTGCCAGTCTCTCCTTTATTTGCCAAACCTTCTTGTACATTTCAGAATAAAGTCTATTAACACTGTAGTTTGGTTAAGAATGCCTTATTATGTACAGTAGAGGTACATGTCAACAATTTCAGAATACTGTCTTCAACAACAGTCCTGATAAACTAAAACAGTCTGTAGCTTCTACACTCATATTCTTCATATTTATTTCCTCCTGAGTAGTATAATTAATATTCTGGAATACTGGATATTTGACCTGATTTCTGTACTCATACTCAAGTGTCTGTACTGCAATAACCTTCTGCATATCAGTCCAAATGAGCTAACTGACCGTGTCTGAAGTATTTCCTAATAATCTACAAGCCTCTTTGACCTTAGTTCACAAGCTTTGTATGATCTGTTTCTTCTCAATGTACTGCACATTCTGTTCTTATCAGTATTCCTGACTGAAGGTTATTTTCACTGATTGAAAGTGCATTCACTGAAACCGTATGCAAACTGTGAAGACTTGCTTTAATATGGCTGCATTTCTAGATTTATGCAAAGCGAATACTGTACTTTTGTCTACCAAAATACAATTAAATGAAACTTGACCTTACAACTCCTCCTGAGGTACATGAACACACTCAGGTATTTCATTCTATAGTTATTTTAAAATTTGAAATACAAATTAAAGACACAGGCCTAACCTTACATTTTCAGACCTATGCAAGGTCTATTCTACTAACTGCATTTATATAGGATTTATTCGTAACAACTGTCTCTGAAATAACTGAAATGGGATTTACTTATATAGTTACTTTACAAATTGATTAATATGATCTGTGAAGGATACTATAGTGGTCACTAGAACTAATACACAATATTTTTTCTTTATCTGGTAAACAAACTTGCAATTTTAATTTTGACTACTAGGTGTCACTTGAGCATTTGTGGTCTGTTTGGATTGAAGTCTCTTAACTTTATGATTTAATTGTAACTGGGCAATTCTTTAATGCATTCTAACTGGTAAACTCTCTTCTTTACTCCTATAATATATGTATCTTGAAGCATAATTTCCATTTACTATATTAACTTGCGAAAGTAAATCTTCAGCTAGATGTGTTACTAATAATCCTATCAATTTACCTTTTTAATTTTTATGTGCTGTAATAGCTGTCTGCTTTTTAAATTTGTGTCATAAATATCCTGTAAATATTTATGTGATATAATAGTAGAATTGCATTTACTAAACCTATGCTTTCTGTATTTCAGATCTATATCGGTGTGGAGTCTGCATGCCCTCCCCGCGGTTGGGTAGCGTTCAAAAGACATGCGTGCGTAAATAGGTGTGCCTTCGTTGAAGGTTGGGCATCGAGCTGGCACCTCAGTGTTTCATAAAAATCTACTGCCAATCATTAGCGGACCGGAGTTCCGCTGTGGTGACCCCTTACCGGGGAAAGCCGAAAGACAAACAAAAACAAACTTTGAATAGCCTGTCTGTGTATTTTTAGCTTTCTATCTAATGTACAATAATTATTATGTAAGGTGCACTGTATTTTGTAAACTAATTAGCAAAGTAAGTCTGACCTATTATGCCTTGAGTATATTAAGTAGCTATTTCTACTTATTGTTTAGATAACTTTTCTTAATAAGCCTGTTACAAATAATTATGTCACTTTACCCTTAAAACTAATGACTGAATAATGTGAAGTGTGATGTAATTGAATGTTGTGAACTGTCTAGTAATGCTGTTCTAAAATCTGACTGAAATGTACCATATGGAACTCATATCTGAGTAAGAATATCATATTCTGAAACTTGACTGAAATGTACACTAAACTGATACATATTTATAATGAACATGTAAAATAGCTGTGTATAAATATTGTATTATGGAAACTAACTAAACAAATACTAAAGGAATACCTTTTCTGCCATTGTTACCTGAACACAGATAAAAGCATAAACTGAAATCTGGTAAATGTTATATGTTGGAAACTAAACTATAATAGCCTAAATTGAAATGTAGTACTATTATACAATTGTCTGAAAAATATAACAAACATTTGCATACTTGCTTTAACACTAATCTGCATAAATGCACATCATTATAAACACATTTTAACTTTAAATATTTTGGAAAACTTAAACACATTTAAAATGAAAACTAGTAATGTTAAGCAATTGTCTGAAAACATAAAATATTTACATAGTTGCTTTAACTGTAATTTGCATAAATGCAAATCTGTTGTATACACATTTTAACTTCAAAAATAGTTTAGATAACTGAAATGCATTTAAACAAACATCAAAGCTGGCTTTGGTGGTCTTATCTTTTTGTAAATACCTGAATTGTGCATCACAGCTCTTGCCAAGTTTAGGCCTTACTCTGCATTGTCCCAGTCACTGCTGCGGTATTGGAAGGGCCACTTTAGAGTCTCAATGTCCTTGTTTTTTTTTTGTTTGTTTGTTTTTTACAGTTAGGCCTCCCAAACCTCCCCATTTTCCCATCTCCTGTTCAGTGATGGGTGACTAATGTAATATTTTTCTTTACTGTATTTAAACATGCATTCTGGAAAATCAAACTCGAAATTATTAAAATATCCAGAACTAACAGCATGTATTTTTGTGGCAATATCTGTAAAGCACAGAAAGTAGTATAAGGTCCTAAAAATAAAATGCTGCCTTAGCAATTGTAAACCAATAGCATTGCTTGTTGCTCTGACTTTATTTACAGTTTTCCTGCATGAAATAAACATATGCTGCTAATAAACTCTTGTAAGTCTGTAAGCAAACTGATAATGTACTATAGTGAAATAGACCTACATTACTAATAAATATATTCTTGCAAGTCTGTAAATGAATTGATAATCCACTACAATGAAATGGAAAGGCTGTAACTTTATTATTAAATCAAATGGAAACCTCAGTAGCATTGTTTTCCCTCTCATAACCTCAAATAAAACTAAAGTAGCAACCTGACACTATATTAATATTTCAAAATTTCTTGCATTTCTGCACCTTTATAAAATTAATCTTAACTATTGAACGTTCTATGTTTACTCTGTGACCCTCAAATCATAATTTAAAAAACATGTCTTCATTGTGCAAGTCTATGTCCACTTCCTAACATATAGCTGTTCTTTTAGACAATGTCATTTGACTTTTTCAGTACTACTGAAAGCTACTAAAGATCTATCATTACACTCTAGAATTTTCTTGAATAAACAGTAAGAACTGTTACTGCATAAAACTGTCACTAATTAAACTGATCTTTACCATACTGTTTTATGGAATAGAGTACTGTGTTTAGTTCAGCTTGCTGAGCTGGCCTGTAATCTCATAACTCAGTTATCTAAGTTGTGTCTCTGGTGTGCTTGGTTAACTGCAATTTCTGCATGAAATAGATATACAATCTTGAACCATTTGCATATACATATTTATTACTAATGTTGAATTGATCTGATTCTGGAACTTTACTCATCTCTCCTTTATACAAGTAACATGAGATGTGAACTTGTGGTTTAATGACACATAATATTTATGCTGCCTCTTTTCTTGCATGGGATCAGAACTTTTGACTGTACTGTCACTTTTAAAATGTAGCATTGACCTTAAGTTTTACATTTGTAGACTTCTTAATGCTTTTATGTCACTGTCTGTATCAGGATGTTATTTATGCATTGCAACACTTTACTACCATCATTCAAAGGTCTTCATTTGCCAGATCTGTAACGTATTCTGCAAATTAATTTGACCATTATTTCTGGTACACTATACACAACCCATACTTTCAGAACGGTAAAAGTTTATACGAATTTTAAATTTAGTCCTAGCCTGAAACTGTTAATCTTTTTTACTTTTCCTTACTGGCCATTCTCAGTTTGTCTTAGTTTTTCTAGAATAAGATACCATTTCTGAAAATGTGGTAACTTGCCTGTCTGTACTTCAGCTGTGGCAGCTGAACTAGAATTTATTTTACTTAACCCATAAATCTGCATGTCTTTGTCATAGCAATTCTTCAAATCCTGTACATTTGCACAATCTGCTGCATACACATTTTACATTCTTACAAGTGTTATCTGTGTGCACTACTGTAAATTCTGTAGCATTTTATTTATCTGTAAAATCTTGTTACTGAAATCTAAAACAACATGTAACTCTGATGACATGCCCTTTCAGAGTACAGAACTGTTACAGTCAGAACTGCTCACTGCTGTAAACGTTAACCCTTCAAATCCTGGCATTGCTGCATTTGTGTCCTCTAGTAGAGGACTATTTGTAACTAAAATTGATGTGTCTGTATCAGTCAGTACATTATTCCATAATTTCTTTTCTGCAAGCAAAGAAATATTGTCATTGTTCTCAACCTTAAACAATGACAGATAATTTTGTTTGGTGTTGGACTACCACACCCTTTACAGATAAGCTGAAAATCCTTTTTTATAGAACTAGCAACAACACTGACATGAGCTATAGCATGCATTTTGTCTTTAGTCTGGCCTAAAATGCTAGTAATAAGATTGACTTCAGCTAGGGTATGCACATCTTCTTTATTTTGTCCTGAAGTCTGTATATCATTTATGCTGGTGTTTACTTTATCAAATTGATCAAAATCTGCACTCTAATCCTTCTTATCCCTCTCAGAGCTATATCTGCAATGGCCTTTGAAAACAATAAACTAAAATGTATTACATTCTGGACATCTATATTTAAAATAATGTGAACTTGAGATATTGCAAATGTTGGCTTTATGTTTTGTCTGGAAATCTGCATATTACGTACATTGACTGTGTTCATGTCTGTATCTGCAATACTGTGACTTAACTCATTGTTTTGAATTGCTTGTGCAGTAGCATTTACACTGATTTCTAAAGACTGTATACAGGAATTTGTGTTAATTAAACCTGAAACCATACTGACAGCAATGGACATATTCTGCGAATCATGAGAAATTACACTCTGCTTCTGTGATTTAACCCTTTTGTGTCTAGAAAGATTTAACATTCCTAAACTAATAACCTTGAAATTTAAATGAAAATTTCTGGAACACACTTTACTAGACTGCTTTAACCAATTTTTAACTTTAAACCACAGATTTACTAATGACTTTACTGTAGAAGTATTGTTTGACATATTTATACAATTTACATTTGCTGATGTACTAAAACTTTTAAGATTTACTGTCTGGCTTTGCTAGAAAATGCTTTTTACAAAAATGAGTGCTCACATAAGGAAAGTTGAAGTTGCTTTAAGAAGATGTTCCTGCATCTTGCAGCTTTTTTTAAACTCTTTGGATCTGTGACATCACATTGGAAAAATGAAAGTCCTTTGACTGCTTTAAGTTTTCTACCAGAATAATGCCCTATACACCAGTATCTTGGACAGTGTGACGTTCTTTGAGACGTCATTGTAGATTTTATGAAGTAATGCTGTTCTGTTGAAGTTCCTTGAGACTTATTGTAAATTTTCTGAAGTAGTGTTCCAAATGAACACTGCTGCTCTGTAGGATACACATAATCTGACTGCTGATAAGGTTGCTATGGGATTTTGGGACTTACTTTAACTGCAATATCCCCCCATTGATGGTGGTTTGCCATTGTAAGAACTGATATGACTGTAGAATACTAGAATGAACTGGAAATAACTGGAAGAAACTGGAATGAGGATGGAATGACTGCCATTATCTGTTAATTATCCAGAATTGTGCTGAACAGGTGCCAGTCTCTCTTTTTGTGCCAAATCTTCTTGTGCATTTCAGAATAAAGTCTGCAAATGCTGTAGTTTGGTTAATAATAATTTACAATGTACAGTCGAGGAAGATATCAATAATATCCAAATACTGTCTCCAATAACAGTGTTAATAAACTGAAATACTCTGTAGCTTCTGTACTCTTATTCTTTATATTCCTTTCTTCTTTTATAATATCATATTCTGGAATGCTGTATATTTGACCTGGCTTTTGTACTCATACTGGAGTGTCTGTACTGCAATGACTTTCTGCATATCAATCCAAATGAACTGACTGTGTCTGAAGTATTTCCTAATAGTCTACATGCCTCTTTGGTCCCAAAGCCTTGTAAGATCTGTTTGTTCTCAATGTAGTGCACATTATGTTTTTATCAATATTCTTAACTGAAGGTTATTTTTACTGATTGAAAGTGTATTCACTGAAACTGTAGGCAAATTGTGAAAGCCTGCTTTAATATGGTTGCATTTCTAGACTTATGCAAAAAGAATACTGTATTTTTGTCTAACAAAATACAGTTAAATGAAACATGACCTTACACTGATGATGCATTTCATGGGGTCAAAATGGAGAGATGAAAGGGGTCTAAATGCAGATGAAATCAGTAAGAATAAACAAGTTCAATTGCTGGAACTGAATTCATCTTCATGTCTTGGTGAGTACCTTCACATCATAGATCCTGTTTTCTCAAGATCTCACCAAGACGACACTGATATATAGACTATATTTTACATAACATGGAGAAAGGTTAAAAAAAATGCCAGGATGCACAAGTCCAAGGATAAAAAAAAGTGTCCAGTCTTGGTACCCACACTGGTGTCAGGACTGGGAAAAAAGGCAATGTAGAATCCTCAAGACATGAAAAAATTCCTACCACAGTGTTAGGCCAAGCTGAAGGGAAATATGCCCCCACCCCTCGTGTAGTCTACAAAAAAACACAAAAATGACAGGCCAAACCAGAGGCATAGTGATGACAAACTGGACTACTGAGGATAAGGAAGACATTATGTATTGTTACTATTAAGCAAGAAACCCAGAATTTCCACAGATAGAGAATATTCAGAAACATTAAGAGAGCAATTAGAGGAAAGAAAAATACTTACAGAACAAAAACTGTCAAAAGCTATAAATATAAAGATATGGTCTTTAATGGAATAGATCAACAAAAATATTATATAAACACAGAAACACTGGACCACCAGGAAAAAGTGAGAGGAAGTAAGAAAGTGAAATGGACAAACCCAGAAAAAGAGACAAATACAGGTTCTGTAAAACAAAACTGGAAACAGTCACACAACTTTTTGCCGGCTGTGATACACTCATAGCAGAAGCCTGTATACTAAAAGGCACAATAATGTGGCAAGACTGTTGCATTGGAGATTCTACAAAAATTACAACATTAAAGTAGCTGAGAAGCATTGGAAACATGAACCACAAGGCATTACAGGGAATGTGAAGTTTATATCACCCTTTGCCAATAGTTAAAAAAAATAGATGAGAGAAAACCAAATATAGTAGTCTGTCAAAAAAAAGGCAAAAGTTGCATTGATCATTGAAATTGTTACACCCAATGATCAGAATGTCTTATGTACAGAGAGACATAAATTCATAAAGCATCAGGAATTGCAGACAGAAATAAGAACAATGTGGAAGAAGGAAATCCAGATAGTTCCAATAGGAGTAGGAGTAATGGGTCTCATAAAAATAATTTAAAGTTTTATTTAAATATGCTCCCAATACACGCAACCCAGTATGAATTACAGAATGATGCTATTCTGGGCACACTGTGGGTGCTGAGAGGAGCATTGAAGACTGGAAAAATGCTAATTTCATGAACTCTAATCATGCCCTGACTCAGGACTGGCGTCCATTCCCATCATGGTATTAGAAACCCAAAACTCTAGAGAAATGAAACCAAGAAAACTCCGTAAAAGCTGTATTGCCCCAGACACCCCACAATGAAGAAGAGCCCACCCTAAAAGAAGTAAAAAACAACACAAAAGAAAGTAAAATCAGGGAATGTAATAGGCTAAGCTATGATCAAGATGTGTGATGAGTTAGGGGAGAAATGGCTCCTAAGGGTACTCCTAGCAGTATGGACAGAACAGCATATACCAGATGACTACAGTATTAGCATCATAGTGCCAGTGTATCAGAACAAAGGGGACATTCACAATTGTAAAAAGTATACAGGTATCAAACTCCTATCATGCTGTATGAAACTGCAGGCGAGGATGATTGCTAAACAAAGACACAAAACAGTAGAAAGTAAGGTGGGAGCTGAGAAGTTTTGATTCAGATCAGAATTTAATATAACCAAAAATATCTTTGCAATGAAACAGATACTAGAGAAGAAGATAGCGATCATGAAACAGTCAAAATGGGCACTCCTAGGCCTGGAAAAGCATACAACAAGGTCCCAAGAAAGCTAATTTGGACAGTCCTGTGATGGTTCAAAGTTCCAGAAACATTGGTAGAATTAATGCAAGCTATGTACATGGACCCCAAAACAAGTATAAACAATGTTTGGACTCACAGAGGTTTTCCCAGTAAATGTTGGCATGCATATGGGTTCATCTCTGAGCCTACTGCACTGCATTAGCAAACAGATCAGAAGTTCAGATCAACAAAGCTACTGTATGTAGATGATGTGGCATTACAAGCCGACTCTGAACAAGAACTTCAGCAAAGGATAGGGGAAAGGAATGCAAAACCGAAGGAATATGAGATGAAATGGAGTGCAGACAATTGTCATTCTAGCAAATGGAGGAAATTAGAAGAAGATGAAGACTGAAATAGAAAGAAAACAGTCAAACAAGTCAGCAATTTCAAGTATTTAGCAGGGGCGACTGAGGTGAGGGAAAGTCTGATCGAGGAGATCAAAGCTAGAATCAGAGGAGCTGCAGTCAACTGGCACAGAGTGTCAGAGGTAGCATGTAAAAAAAACATGCCAAAGACGCTGAAAGGTAAGGTGTGCAATAGAATGGTGTGACTGGTAATTCTGCATGATACAGAAACCTGGGCAGTGAAGGCAGAGCAGTTGAAGAAGCTGCAGGTGATGGAAATGAGGAACCTGAGACTAGTAGCAGGATGCACAATGTGCATGGATGAAGAAATTACGACATCATAGCAGAAACCAAAGTAGCTCCAGTTCCAGAGAAAGTCAAAGTGATCAAATTATGGTAGATTTGGACAAATGTGCAGGACAGCGGGAGATGATTCAATGAAGTGGACTTGGTTGAGACAGGAAGAAGGCAAAAGGAAATCAGGATGTCCAGCAAAGAAATGCATGGATTGTGTCAGAAAAGACCTGACAAAGTCAGATATGATTCTTAAAGAATATAGGAGAGTGACACTACATTAAGAAATGTGGTTACAGTTCACACAATACCCTGACCCCATGTAAAAAATTGAGAAAAAGGAGGTTGATTAGGGTGATGATGATGATACAAACTAATCCTCTAGTTTGTGGATACTTAAATGAAATAGGAAGAATTTACCAAAAGGGGACATTGTCATCATCACCATAATCAACCTCATTCTAAATAGCTATTAACCTGCTGCCATTAGTGAGTTTCTGTGATGCTGGAGTGGTGACGTATGCCATGAGCAGACATTTTTTGAGATCTTTACTGCATCATAATGCAGTTACCATGTTAATCACAGATTTCGCCTTCATTATTCATTTAGTAACTGAATAGCCATACATTGGGTACCTTTACAAACAACAGATACATATCCTTAAGCGTTTATTGTATAATGTCTTCATGCTAAAAGAACACTTTTCATATTTCAGTTCTACCAGGTAACTAAAACTTCATCCACAACCTCTTTTTCCCCATTTTTTGCATATGGGGCCAGGGTGTCACTTCAACAGTGACAATCATCTAAAGCAAAGATTTACAGCACCAGGGGGCTAGCCCTGCAGCAATAATTCATCCACACCATATGCACACTCCCACCTATGGCCAATTTAGAGTGCCCAGTCTACCTACTGCATGTCTTTGGAATGTGGGAGGAAATTGAACCACCAGAAGGAAACCCACACAAACACAGGGAGGACATGCAGACTCTACACGGAAGGCACCCCAGCCAAGAATCAAACCAGGGATTCTCTTGCTGTGAGGGGACAGCACCATCCACTGTACTACTGTATTCTTAACTTAACTACTGTTTTAACATCAGAGTGCTGTGTATATCTTGTATTTCTTGAGCCTTATATCCTGTTTGAATACAATACTGTATAAATAATTTAAATTAGCAATACATTTGACAAGTGTGGAGTGGCACAATTCCTCTATTTGCCTGCAGTAGGACAGTTCTTCTTTCAGCACCATAAAGGAACATTTTTCTGAACAGGTTTATGTTAAGCCAGAATTCCAAATGTTTGGAATATCACTCATGCTACTGTACATAAATCTCCATCTGCAAAACATACACACTGAAAGGAAGGAATGCACCACAAACATGACAAAGTCATTCCTAAGTTTGGAATAACATGGGTTTAGGAGAGCTCTTCCTACCCAGTGACACTTGCAAAAATACAAAACTTCTAAAAAATGATGATTATAAAACTGTAGTTAGTGTGTATCCTGTATTCAAGACCAAGGTGTAAACTAACTAAATGACAGAAGCAGCTTACCCAGCAAACTACAAGAAAGCTAGGAGTGATATGTCCCCGTGATCCCTACAATAGCAGATGTTACTGACCTTGAAAGATTTTCTGTACTTTATGTATTAAACCCTCTTCACTGTACACAACAGAAGTTTTATATCATATGCATCATCACAGAAATACACATCAAAGTCTATCAAATACAAGTTTTGAATAACTGTAAAACTATTCAGAACAGATGACAGTCACACAAACCATAGACCTGTGGCTATCACAAGTATTAATTCCCACCTCACTTCAGATTAATTCCAAACAACTACCTGTTCACAAAAAATACAACAAAACATTCACACATAAATGTTGACAGTTTTAGTAATAAATAGGATCTGTTAGAGGCCCAGATTATTACTAAAACTCCTGATGTACTAGCCTTAACAGATACTTCATTATTCAATAAATAGTACTCCTCAAATACAATACACATGTAATGCCATTAATAATAACAGAACCATATACAAAGATGCCAGAGCAGCAAACCTCCTGATCAAAAGTGTTTTACCAGTGCTTTACTTCAAAAAAGAATTGACCTCAGGATGAAACCCACACTGGCTGACCTCTTGGATCCTCTTAAGAGACAGTACTAAAGAATTAATTTCAGTAGCATAGTCTCCGTCATCTAAATCTGTCTCTGACAAACCTCTCAATCTCACTGTTAAATTATTACCTCTGACAAAAAAAAAATTATTGTCTGGCTTTGGCAGAAGAAATAAGGTCAGTCAACCAGGAACATAAACTGTTATGAGTTAAGTTGATATCAGTTATGTAGTCAACACCTTCCACAATGTTCTTTAAGAAATTCATAATAATAATTAGCACTGTGGCATAAGGGGGTGTGGCCTTATAGTCAAAGAGACTTAAGGTCAGATAGTGCTTTGGGCTTCTCGTGCACTGGAATGACAGAATGGAAATGCCCATCCTGTGTGGGAGACTGTGCATAGGGACACACCTCATGGTGCATCTCCAGTGGAGGCTAGAAATATACAGGGGAGGAGATTTGTCTTAAAGAGACAGATGCAGTGGCTGGGTCACCGCAGAGGTGGAGCAATATGTAACCCCCTTCATTGCACATCTAGTTCAGAACATTATATGTTCCACAAGGGCAAGGAATGTACAGCATAAAGGAAAAACCTCTCCCTCAGCAGTGCAATACAGACCCAGAGTCTTCAGTTTCCTCACTGGAGCCAGACATGGGCTGGGATTAGACCAGAGGCTGTCAGGCTGAGTAGACTTGATGAATGAGAAAAGGACATGGGAGCAAGCTGATGGTCACTTGTGGGGAGCCAAAAAGATCTGAAAATTTTTCATAATAAAGTATTTCCTTTAAAAAAATGAAAAACATATAGATATAAAATGCCCCTGGTTGTCACCCCAATTAAACCTCAGCTTGTAATTAGATGCAACACATGGCACAAATAACTCTGCCTTGATGAACTGCTACTCTAATCAGAGCAAAGCAATCAGGCTGACTACAAAAGCTGTTTAGTCTACCTACCTCTGTACACAAGCTTTCTAAAAATGGCAATGCTAATAACTGCTAAGCCTCTTACCTACATAATCAACCTCTCTGTCTCAACAATAATTAATCCATCCATTACTCACCCTGCAATTATCACCCCCTTACCTATCCCCCCTTCAGATGTTGCAGAATACAGGTCAAAATTTCAAAATGTAATCTTCGGGTATACAACAAAAATTCTGTGAAAAGTACTATGTGCACAGCAACTAGGCTTCTATACTATAAATGATCTTCTCAGCCACTCACAGCTTAGTTTCACAACAGACTATAGTATGTAAGCATCTATATATATATATATATATATATATATATATATATATATATATATATATATATATATATATTGCAAATATATGGATCTGCAGTAATATGGAAAATGGCTTTCTCAATAAAAAGTTATGAAGGGCCTTTGAAACTGCCAACCATATTCTCTTGACATTAGAATTAAAATGGAATGGGTTTGGGGAAGGCCCATGTCAATGGGAGTTACTGCAGAGGACTAAATCAGGACTAAATCTTAAGTAGTACAAAGTTTGAATCTTTCCACTTTCATTTGCTTTCTGTATGACCTTGTACAAGCCACTTAACCAGATAGTGCTTTCAGATAATTGGGAATTTAGGCTAGGCTCCTTAATTGTCTCTTAGACTGCATGCCTACCTATGAATCTAATGATTAAGCAGCTATCTGATAAAAACAAACATTCATAGTAAAAGGAAGTGACTGCTACTGTGATCATGGCACTCAGATGTACACCACAGCTCAGTATTAAACCTTAGTCTCTTTTCATTATTTGCTAATTGCCTTCAAAAAACTACAGTTAACATGTTTATGCAGATAACCGTATCATTTTAAGGAAGGTAAAACTGCACCCCTGGCACAAAAAGGTAATAATGTCCACTTTTGCCTCGGTGTTAGTAAGTTAATCCTGAATCTCACAAAAACAGTGTCCATGCTATTTATCAGAAGGTCTAGCATTTAGAAACTTCTAATGAACGAGTCTAGTAGAAATCTCATATGCTAGACCACTGACTATAGCTTTTGTGATGATGTGAGGTATTGCCAGCTATGCCAGAAGTGGGGCAGTGAGTGGATGTGTAACATATGCCAGCATAGCTAGCTGGAGTTTTGTAAAAATTATATGTCATTTGTATATCAAACTGATTTGTACAGGTGCTTGTGTTGAAAATGCATTTGTAAAGCTGCATGTGTTAAAAATGTACCAACAATGTGTCCTGCTGGACAGAAAATAAATATGCCTGTATGTCAGACTATATGGTAGTTGTTGAAATTAATATATTGTAACAGAGGATACAGGAAGAGAAGGGGTTAATCTTAGTCCAGGTAACCTTGAAAACTAGTCTGAAATTAAATTACCTGGTTTAGGTCATAAAGATTGTGTCTTACAGTTCTGCCTGCAGCCAGAGACATAATGTCTGTGAAAACCAGGACTAGGAATCCCACTGTATTGCACTTAGGGGTGAACTATTTGTTACCCTGGAAGGGTGGAAGTTTTTGAAATGGTTTTATAGCTTCCAGATGCTATAACACATCTTAGCAAAGCTCTATGTGTATTATGACACATATGTGCTAGATTCTGGTTTGGTTTCTAGTAAAGGGGTAGTGTGGGAACCAGAGTCAGATGACCAGATGTATGTGATATCATTCTGTAATCCAGCACTGAACTGATGGTTTAATACTAGATGACACAGAAGTTGCAGGACATTCTGTTTGTGAAACTTGACAAAGAAAGACCACTCATCCACTTCATCTTGCTTTACTCTAGTAAGTGAAGTAGGGAACAGTAATTCTTTAGTCAGTCAGGAAAATATAGTGAGATTAGTTAAGTATTGTTTTTTTCTGTATCTGTGTGAACCTTTCCATCTGTGTTATTTTTAATATTTCATGTGACTAAAACTCTAGTGTTTATTATAAATAAATAATATTTTCATGTTGTTTTATTATTTATTATTGCATATATTTACACTTTTCATTGTGGCTAGTCTTTTAGAGAATATCTGAACCTTTGAGAGTAGTTATATTTATTTGGTGACACTGTGGCAACTACTGAAAGCCGTGCTGCATTGGTCAAATACAATCATTTGTATTAGTATTAATTTTACTGAGTATAATTGGGTACCCTTCTAAAAGCCCTAGAGTAGCTGACTTAGGAGCGTTCTGGTGCTGCCTCCAAAATTAATGGTGGAGGACTTGGTTTGGAAAACTCAGCTGAGGACTCAACTCTACAGTCTGGGTCTTATGTGGGGCCTGGTGAGAGAGAGGGAATCCCATCCCCAGGACGGGAGTGTGTTCACTGTGTGCTCTTACGAGAAATTGTGCTTGGTATAGAAAGCTACATCTGGAAACACTCTATCTATTTTTGTTCGAAGTGAATGTCCCTCACCGGTGTCCATGGTGAGAATTGGGGCTCCTTGATTACTGTCCCAGGCGAGGGACAGTTGTCACTGAAGGTGTATGCACTCTAAGTAGCCAGCACTCTCAGTAGCCAGAAGGTAAACATACAAAGTTTCATTTGTACAAATTTATCTTTTTTGCTAGTTTAATTTAGTCAGGGAAAGCAAGCAAAGATGTCATCAGAGATTTATGGCAAGCTGACAAAGAACCAGTTGGCCAAGGTGTGTGAAGCCAAATGACTGGTGTATGCCAACCTGACTAAAGAAGAAATGATTTCAGCCTTAGTCACAGCTGTAGCCCAGAACAACAACCAGGAGGATAACCAGTCTGATGATGGGGATTTGCAGTCCTCCGAAACAGGACAGTTCACCTTTTCCTCAAAGTACTTAGAGACTTGAACTGGAGGTCAAACTTATTTGGAATTAGAATCAGCAGAGGGACAGGGGCAGGCAAAACAGATGGAATTACAATCAGCAGAGAGACTGCAACATTTGGAAAAATAAAGAAAATGAAAGACTGTGGAGTTTGGAGGCTGAAGAAAATGTGAAGTTGCGTCAACATGTGAGGGAGATGCTGACTCTTTGACAGGGTCATGGAGGTAATGAGGAAGGGAATAACTGAACCCCAGAAGCAATAAAGGTAAGTAAATTTCTTCCACAGTTTACAGATGGTGATAATTTTAATAGTTTTATTCATATATTTGAAACAGTACGTAAACAGTATAATGTTGACCAAGGGATCTGGGTATGGTTCCTGACTCCCTTACTCCATGGTAATGCTGTAACTGCTGTTTCTAAAATGTCTGATACTGATTGTTTATAGTATGATAAATTTAAACAATGTTTATTGGAATGTTTTAAGTTAGCACCTGAAGCTTACAGAAAAAAAGTTTCATGAGCATAGATGCAAGGCAGATGAATGTGTGTATGTGATTATATTGCTAAGTTAAGCACTTATTTTCATAGGTGTGTGAATGAGTGTCAGGTCACCACTTTTGAAAGGGTTACAGACCTTTTGGTGAAGGAACAAGCCCTTAGCACTTTGCCTGAGGATATGAGAATCTGGATGGCAGACCAGGATTGGAACTCTCCAAATGAGTTGGGGAAAAAAGGGGATCTCTACTTATCAAGAAGGGCATCACTGCACAAGAAGGGGATACCCCAGTGGTGCACATGGATATAAGGGAACCCATGGTGGGCAGCCTAAACCACCCCAACAAAGTCCACCAATAACAGGGGAAGCCACTAGGTCAGGTACATGGCCAGAATCAAGGGTTAGATGTTTTAAATGTAACCAATGGGGTCATGTAGCATACAGCTGTCCATGGAAGCAAGGTGGGGAACAAAAGATAGGGAAACCAGCAAGTGGGAATAACAGTAGGCCAGTGGTCAGTTGTCCAGAGACAACAGGGGTACCAGGCTATCACAGGTGTTTATATCCTATCTTAGTGGATGGTAAACAGGCCACTGTTAAAGAGACATAGCCTCTGACATATCCATTGTGAAGCCGCAGGTGGTTAAAGAGGAGCAATACTTGCTTGGACGGTCCACTCCAGTCAGACCTTTAGGAGGGACCCCATTCCAAATACCTTTGGCCAGTGTTCACCTTGACTGGGAGGGTGGAAAAGGAAGGAAGCAAGCAAGTAGTTGTGTTTGAGGATATGCCTGCAGCTGTCAGAAAGGGAATAATTTTGATAATGCATTACCTTGTGCATGTGCAGTTTCATGCAGTCAGGCTTGGAAACAGGCATGTGAAGCTGGTAGCCTAGGGGAAATCCAGACAGACCCCACACCTGAAGCCAGAGCTGGTGAGGTGGCTATTTCAGGGAAGGAGCTACCCTGTAGCAGTGAGCCTGATGATGAGCCACAGCTGGTGGTTGATACTGATGTTCCTTGGACAGAGGGATTGCAAGAGCAGAGGTGAGTGGTAGTACCCAGGTTGACAGTGAGGCACTGTTGTCAGAGGATACCAGACTTCCTGTGGAAGAGGAGTTGGGAAGGGTCACAAAGGTAGAGTTCAGACAAGCGTAGCTCTCGGACCCTACATTACAAGGCTTGAGGGAGGTAGCTAGAGAGGAACCTAATTCTCAAGGAAAAGGGGAGTCTGTATACTGTAACAAAGGGTTACTGTATAGAGGGTGGACCCCTGAGGGAAAGTTAGAGGGTAAGGTAATACAGCAGTTGATAGTGCCCAGAGCCTGCTGTCTTCCCTATGCAGGTCATATGTGCATAAAGTGCACCAAGAGAAATATTATGCAGAACTTTTTTTGGTCTGGGATTGCAAGGGATGTAACAGGGTAATGCAGGACCTGTGAGCAGTGTCAAAAAGAAGGCAAGTCAGGAGACAAGGTCAAGGCTCCTTTGATTCCTTTGCCTGTAACTGAGGAGCTGTTTCATAGAGTAGCTATCCATACTGTAGGAATCTGAGTACCTCAATTCCCACAGGGAAGAGGTATATCCTGGTGGTAGTATATTATGCTACTAGTGCTACTAGATATCCTAAGCTTGTGGCTCTGTCCTCCATCCAGGTAGAGAAGGTGGTAAATGTTTTATTAGAGATTTTTAACAGAGTAGGTTTCCCTAAGAGAAATACTGACTGACAGAGGTGTCAGTTTCATGTCAGACTTGCTAGCTTGTCTGTGGGAGTGCTGTGGGGTGAAGCACATAAAGACCACCCATACCACACTCAGACTAATGGTCTTGTGGATAGGTTAAACTCTACACTAAAGACAATGCTTTGGGCATTGGCAGACCAGTTTAAGAGAGAATGGGACAGATATTTGCCCCAACTGCTGTTTGCATATAGGGAGGTACCCCAGGAATCTACAGGTTTTTCACATGTGAGTTGTTTTATGGGCAGAGGGTGAAGGGCCTTTAGATTTGATTCATGATGAGTGGGAGGGGGCATAGGTCCTAAACCTCAAGACAAGACTAACGGAGCTCATGGACATGGCCCAGGAGAACATGGAAGGTGCCCAACAGCAGAAAAAAAGGTCTGGTATGACAGGGATGCTTGAGCCCAAGAGTATGCTGTTGGACAGCAGGTTATGGTGCTCATTTCTCTCAGACACAATAAGCTACAGGCAGCTTGGGAAGTACTCTTCAAAGTGGTAAGGAAGGGCAGTGATGTTAACTAGATGGTAGAACTGCTAGGCAAGAGGCAGAGGCACAAACAGTACCATGTTAACATGAACAACCTTACCATGATAGAGCGGTCCTGGTGCTTAGTATTTGCGGTAGGTGGCAGGAAGACTCTAAGGCGGATCTATGGCTTCATCAAGCCAGTCAGCAAAATGCCAAGTTTCTAAGGTGGCACCTAGAGTTGCAGGCATATGACATGACAGTGCATCACTGTAGTGGGGTCAGCAAAGCCAATGTAGATGGGTTTTCAAAACAGGGCATGGGTTAACATATTCGCAAAGAGACTCATTCTTCTCAAGCAATGTTTCTCCAGGGTCACTTGAGAAACTAGCATGAGTCTTCAAAGGGAGGAGAGATGTGATGATGTGAGGCATTGCCAGCTATGCTAGGAGAGGTAGGGCAGTGGATGTGTAACACATGCCAGCATAGCTAGTTGGAGTTTTGTAATGAATTATTTCTATATCAAACTGATTTGCAAGGGTGCTTATATTGAAAATGTATTTGTAAAGCTGTTTGTGTTAAAAATGTACCAGCAGTGTTGGAAAGAAAAGAATTACACCTGTGTGTCAGACTGTATGAAACTGTTGAAATTAATATATATTATAACAGAAGATACTGGAAGAGAAGATGGTAATCTCTCTCCAGCTAACTCTGAAAAAAATAGTCTGAAATTAAATGACAGTTCTGATTGCAGCCAAAGACAAAATGTCTGTGAAAACCAGGACTAGGAATCCTACTGTATTGTCCTTAGGTGTGAACTAATTGCTATACTGGAAGGGTGGAAGTTTCTGAAACAGTTTTATAGCGTCCAGATGTTATAATACATATTAGCAAATCTCTCTATGTGTATCTAGATTCTGATTCAGTTTCTAGTAAATGGGGCAGTGTTGGAGCCCGAGTCAGATGACTAGATATATGTGAGGTCATTCTGTAATCTAGCACTGAAATTATGTTTTAATACTAGATGAGACAGAAGTCTCAAGGCAGTCTGTTTGTGATACCTGACAAAGAAAGACCACTGACCTACTTCATCTTGTCTTGTTCTAGTAAGTGAACTAGGGAGCAGTAATTCTTTAATCAGTCAGGAAAACATAGTGAGATTAGTTAAGTATTGTTTTTCTGTATCTGTGTGAACTTTTTCATCTATGTTATTTTTAATATTTCCTGTTCTGAAACTCTGGTGTTTATTGTAAATAAATATTTAGTATTTTCATGTTCTTTTATTAATTATTATTAAACATATTTAAAGTGTTCATTGTGGCTGGTCTTTTAGAGAATAATTTAACCTTTGAGAGTACTTATATTTATTTGGTTAACACTATAGCCACTCCTGAAGTCCTTGCTGCATTGGTCAAACACTGCCATTTGTATTAATATTGATTTTACTGAGTATAATTGAGTACCTTTGTAAGAACCTTAGAGTAGCTGGCTTTGGAGTGTTCTGGTGCTGTACCTACATGGTAGTCTAGGCATGGGGGCATAGCTGGTAAATCTGTGCCAGCATTTCCCAGGAGTGTGTGTGTGTGTGTGTGTGTGTGTGTGTGTGTGTGTGTGTGTGAGTGTGTGTGTGTGTGTGTGTGTGTGTGTGTGTGTGTGTGTGTGTGTGTGTGTGTGTGTGTGTGTGTGTGTGTGTGTGTGTGTGTGTGTGTGTGTGTGTGTGTGTGTGTCTGTGTCTGTGTAAAAGGCAAATCTCAAACAGTGAGTGTGTCAGCTACTTGGAGCAGAGTCACAGAAGACTGGTTTCACAGAGAGGGTGGTGGAGGACTTGGCTTAGAGCACTCGGCTGAGGACTCAACTCTACAGCTGTAGTCAGTGTGGGGTCTTATTTGGGGTCTGGTGAGAGGGAGGAAAACCGAGCCCCAGGAAGGAGGTCTGTTCCCTGTCTGCTCTTAAGGGAAGCTATCCTGAGTGCAGACAGCTGCATCTTTAAATACTGTGTGTATCTATTTCTGTTCCAAGTGAATGTCCCTCACAAGTGTCTGTGGTGATGACTGGGGGTCCTTGATTACTGACCCAGAGGAGGGATGTCACAGCTTTGTATGTCTATTATTACAGCCTAGTTTTATGTTTAGGTTATTCATTTTGACAGTGCTTGATAAGGTTTTGAAGTAAAAAAAGGTTTGCTAAAGAATGTCATTCAACCCAACTCTAGATGCAAGGAACCCAACTGGCATTAACATCCTTATTACAGGTTTGAAGTATGTAGTGTGGCTGCTTGAATTTCATTGTACCAGGCAATATCTGTCCACTCTAGATATCACATTATCACAATGTACCAACACAGAAAGCATCACTGGTTAACTCTTCAGAGTGCTAACTGATTGCGCATGACAGCAAAGGCCACATTATTACTAATAATATTTGCTTTTAACTTATTTAATCTGGAATAATGTCTACCAAGATCATGCAGCCTGTCCGTTGTATCATTGCATTACCTATAAAGATCCACAGGCCAAGGTTCTCTAACTCTCTCTCACCCCAGGTTCAATAAAACTTTTGGGGGAAACATCTTTCACAAAGCCGGCCCCATTGACCTGAAATAATACTTCTGTGGGTACTAGGATTACTGTCCACACAGTAGAGATCAATATTCTTATGAGCAGTCACTAATGTGCAGCTACTTAATTTTGTCCCAAAGGATCAACACTGCAGTATTCCAGGTATTTCTCCTTTCCCCCAAAATTCAGCAACCACAGAGTTGGTATATACATAAATAGAGGAGATATGGATGTCCAGTCCACATACTGTATTAGTGGATAAAGAGGGCTTGCTCCCTTGCAAAAACACTTTTTTTACTACTTTTTTCTTTAGCTTTGAATGCTTTTCACATTACACTGATATCACTGTTTTGTGAACATTCTGTTCATACTGGAAATGAACAAACTTTATTTCAGATATTTAAGTAACGTTGTGCTGTTTTGATACTGCATTTCTATTACTGTATGTTATTTACCGCTGTGCTGCATGATTTTTACTGTGTTATTATATTATTATATGTTTCTTGAGTTTATACTCCTGGGCAACTTCTGAAAAAATGTCCAAGTGAGTCTCTGGTTTCCTCAGTTAAGAAAAAAAATAAAAACAAATAAATACATACATATGTAGACCATTACAAAGCTAAACTGTACTTTTTCCATGCTTCAAGTGCACTGTTGTAATGGTTAATTACCAATGCTATTAAATCAACAATTAGTTGCCCGTATAGCATGTATCGTTATGTTAATAATTCAAAATGTATATTTTTGTATGCTACTTCACTAGTTTGCAATTTCACTTGTATGTACACACATTTTCCTTATACATGTTTGTTTGTTACAATATATTATTTTCTAATTTGTACAGAAATTTCACTTAATGTGTCATTTGGCCTGTGTTGTTATAGCTGAACAGAGTCTGAAGATCAGTTCACATAACTGGTTAACAAAAATAAATAAATATAAAATAGAAATTAAAGTCACAGACCTCTTATTCTTCAAAACAATGCAAGCCCACCTAATCCATTAACTTTTAAAGTGTTTCTCACAATTTTAATTCTGATCATGACTCTTGAATTAAGAATAGCTTTGTACCTGTTCTCATGCAGTGCTCTTTCTAATAAACTGCTATATCAGAACTATTGAAATAAAACATGCACTGTTTTGTTTACTTAAGAAAAGTAAGAAAATATTTTGTAAAATAAATGACCCATTCATAGTAGCATTTCATGTGAAAGTACCAAAACCAAAAACTGTGAAGCCCTAGTTAAAATGTTAAAGAATTTCAATTAATGCGTACAGTGGGGTAGTCTGTTAGTTTATATAAAAAGAAATGCAGTGAATCTTGTTTCTATCAAACAAGACACAACAAATGAGTTTTTTTCAGTTATTGACTGCCTTCACTTATAACCTGATGGAAAAGCATTTATTTTGTGCATGGGTGTGTATGGCTGTAAGGGAGTGTGTTTAGGGGGAACATACCTGTTCTAATGCCACTGTAGTGGAGAAAATGTTCCTTTTCACAAGAAGAAATGAACACAGTTGGTTGCATTAAGTAGAGGGTATATGGAAGTTTGGGAAGTTGCACTGCCTACTACTGAAAATGCCCAATATTATTCAGTTAGCAAACTGGAAGAGAGTAAAATCCCATGAGTGAAGGAGCTCCCTGGTCAGCCTCAGTAAGAAGCTGAGATCCCTTATAAGATCCTCCAAAGCTAGCTATGAAAACAAAATCGGCACTAATTCCAAATACAACCACAAAGCATTCTATAGCTATGTCAAGAATCTCGATGGCAACACCCAGATCTGCTCTGAGTTACAGCACAAAGGCATGAAAATTACAGAAGTAACTGATATTGCCAACATCCTGGCAGATAGGTTCAGTGCTAACCTTACCTCCCTCTCACCCCCTAAAGGGCCCATATCTATACAGGAAGAATGCAGAGTCCCCGTAATCACAACTACACAGGTAAAAGCTGCACTCTCTAAAGCCAAAACCACAGCATCCATGAGACCGGACAACATCCCAGGCTAAGTTTTACATGAACTTCAGAACGAACTGGCTCCCCACTTAAGCACCATGTTCAATAATAGCCTCACATCAGGCTTTGTGCCCACTGAATGGCACACAGCAACAGTTATCCCACTCCACAAAGGGGGAGCCACCAGTGATCCCGGGAACTATCGACCTATTAGCCTGACGAGCCTGGTCTGCAAGGCCACGGAAAGTATCATCATGGAACTAATAAACAAAGACATTGGTAACCTCCAAACACTGGATCCCACCCAGTTCAGGTTTGTGAAAGGCAGATCATGTCTCCTGAACCTGATCAACTTCTCTGAGGCAGTCACCAAAGCTGTAGATGAGGGTAAGGTGGTTCACACAGCATATCTTGACCTCGCCAAGGCTTTCGACACCATCCCCCATTCTGGAATTATAGCTAAACTCACTAAACTAGGTATAAATCCCTACATCACAAGATGGGTTGCCAACTGGCTCATTGACAGAACCCACACTGTAAAAGTTGCAGACTCCAAATCTGACCTCAAAGCAGTGACAAGTGGAGTACCACAGGGTTCCGTCTTGTTTGGTATCTACTTCTCTGAAGTACAGGCTAACACAGAAGGCCTCTGGCTAACGAAGTTTGCAGATGACTGCAAACTAGGAGCCATAGTCAAGTCCCCAAATGATGTAGACATCCTACAGAAGGGCCTCGCTGAGACAGATGCCTGGTGTCAGAGCCATGGCCTCAAGCTCAATGCCAAAAAGTGCAGTGTCATCCCCTTTGGTAAAAACTCTGTACCCATGAACTACCACATAGGCAGCAATCTACTTAACACTGAATGCGTGATAAGAGACCTCGGGACCCAGGTGGACAGTAGTCTCTCCTTTGATAGTCACATCGCCACAGTAGTCAGGAAGTCCTTCATGACACACCTCATCATAAAGGGTTCTCATCCAGGAAAAAAGAGGTAATTGTTCCCCTCTACTCAACACTCATTAGACCCATTATAGAGTACAACGCCGCTTTTGGAATGTACCTCACAAGACATTTGCAGCAGCTGAAAAGGCCACAGAAGTACCTCACAAAGAGGATTACTGGCCTCAAACAAATGCCCTACACTGACCGCCTCAAAAAACTCCAGCTTTACTCCGTAGCATATCGCCTACTCCGAGGTGATCTCTACCTAACATATAAAGCTATGTCAAACCCAGAGCTGTTGGACATGCTACACCTAAAGAAATCCTAAACTCTCCAAGCTAAATGCTCTAGGTACCTAAACCTTGTCACCACAATAAACAGGACATGCTGGAGGGATTAGATTCCTGTCCCAGAGACTTCCCATAATCTGGAACAGGCTACCCATCTATGTCAAGCAAAGCTCTTCATTAGCACTCTTCAAGAAAAATCTTGATGAGTGGATGGGAAATAGGAAATACACCCCGGGGATCACTTCTGTATCTCTGCTCAACAGTGGCACAGGAAAATAACTTTCTTGGATGGCGTAAGCCAGGGAACCTTGTTGGCTAGGCTTACGTAGGCCCTTGGGCCGATAGTCTAGTACCTACCTATGAACCGGCAGGTCAGTTTTGTCAAATCAAGTGATGGTGAATCTCATTTTGGCAACATTGCCTAAAATAATAGAATGGTAATAACTACTTATAATATACTGGTAGTGAAGCTTATATGAATGCATTGTGTAGATTTTTTTCCTTTTATAAAGCCTTTATGAACAGTCAGAACACAATGGTAAAATAAAACATAGCTACACAGTTATTGGTTTAGGTGGTTAGTAGGTAATTAAAATTATGTTGACAGCAAAGCTCCACATCTGAGTTTAATTAAGTTTGGTTAAATCATGGTGTTTATTTTACAGTTATAGTGCATGGGATATCTTATATAACAACAAAAAAAGTTAATTGTCTTATGAAGGGAGTACATTTCTGTCAGTGTAGTAACTGTGTGCCAGTTTATACTTCATTTTTTTAATGATTTTGCTTCACTGCCTGTACACTTAAAAGTTATTTTCTCTCATGATGTAGATACAATTTGCTTTCTTGACATAGTACAGTGTAAACACACAGTAGCAATGGTCAACTACCAGCTGTAGTAAGCGTTGTCCATGCAGTATATTAGTTATGATTAACACAATTTTTCCTTTTAATCCATCAGTTTTCTAACTGTGCAAAAGGATATTTAATGTGTACTTAATTTGGATCATAGGCTCATAGGATCATAGGCTAATGCCCCTAGGGCACTTACAAACCTAGCCATGATCAGCAACTGTTGCCCCAGTCCAAGAGGGACGCAGGTGGAATCCCCAGAGTGAGGGGTCTTCATCCCTTATTATTGTCATCATTTCCACTGAATTTTGAGTTAAGTGGTAGACACGATCTATTTCCTGGGTACCTTTGTAAACATCAAGTTCTACCCTTATTTCCATGATCAGCACCTATTGCCCCTGTCCAAGAGGGACACAGGTGGAACCCCCGGGTGAGGGGTCTTCATCTCTTATTATTGTAATCATTTCCCCTGAATTCTGTGTTAAGTGGTAGAAACTTGATCTGTTTACTGGGTACCTTTGTAAACAGTAAACACATACCCATTGTACCCCGCTACTAAGTAAAGTCTGCCTCAAAACTATTATTATATTAACAACGACATGGAAATTGAAGTCTACTGACATAAGTGACTCAAAAATGCTAACCATCTTTCCGTAACTTTTAATACAAAAATAACACTACTATAGAAAAGGGCCATGAAAAGATGCGAAAGCTATATGATGGCTACAATCACTTCTGAGGACTTGGCAGAACATGTTATACAGCAGCTGGTGTTATACTAGTTACTCGGGTGAATTTCAGTGACCAAACTTATACCTGCCTTAGCGAAACTTAATTATTGTTATAACTAATTGCTTACAAATTAGTAAACTGCACAATGTCCATTCAAGTTTTCATTGAGAAGTATAGCATGCCATGTGATCAGACCTTTCAAGCTCTTAGCACAAGAAATCAGGACAAAACCAAAAATAATGGGGGGACAAAGACCCAAAGTCAGCGACAGATTTTAAATATTGCTCTTACAAACTTAGACAATTGCTAAAATAAATGGGTTTGCATTAGCATGCATTTTCTAAAGAATAAGAAGTCTGAAACTCAAATGTCTACCACTACTTAGTGACTTCAATCTTCAATAATTTGCCAGAAAAACACAATTGTTCTGAGGAAGAGACCAAAAAATATCGGCAAAAACCAAGCATACTGCCAAAATTTTGACAGTTGAGATATATACCTAAGACCCTCTAGAAGACAACTCTTTGCTCCCGTGGTCCCACCTTCCCAAAAATGTCCAGTAACTTGAGAATCCTAAAAGGAAAACAAAAACAAATGCTTCTGTATATTACACTTTAAAATATTTAGTGAAATATTAATGATTTGTGGATTATTCTGAAATCACAAAACAGTATTTGTTATCATCACACAACATAGAGTAATAAGCTAATGCTTATTGATCTAATTATCGCAATTATCATTAGTATCTTTATTATACTCCATGTTTTTGTGAAGAGTACGCAAAGAGTGTAACCTCAGACCAGCGCAAAAATCCCACCCAGTACTACCATCACTACCATTACACTTACTTAACACCTGGAGCCAGGTCCCGTTCCCACGAATGAAGCCCAGGCTCCCCGAGAACCAGACGGTGCAGTAATAATCCCTTTCATCCGCCTTGTTGATGTTCGAGATGGTGAGGAAAAAGCTGTTGTTGTTAGCCGATGTGTTACGGGTGGGCACAAGCCGATGTGTTACGGGTGGGCACAAACCGATGGTAGTCCCCAGATACCTTCTGCTGTTCGCCCCCAGAACTTAACCAGGCCACGTGTTGCAAGGCTTCTCCCGGCTCTCGCTGCCGGTGCCAGTGCATTATTAAACTGCTAGTGTTGCCATCCTTCAGAGGGCACGACAAGGGGACGGTGCTTCCCGGTGCCACTGTCACCGCCGATGGGTACTGCGTCAGGCTCTGTGCACCGCATTCATCTAAGAAAAAATAGGAAAAGGTGATGGAAAAAAGGTTTGATGGTATTACTTTTAACCATATACAAATGTACTTCTGTCGTTTGGACCCACAAGAAGGTGTAAGTAGCCCTAATGAGTATAAATAACTCAGGGTACCCCCTTTATTTCCAGTTCTTTTTATTGTACATTAAATTATACTTACGGTAGATAAAAATCAGATGCATAACTGCTGAAAGCATGTCCATTGAACAGCAGACGATATTCCTTCTTAGGTCAGCAATTATATTGATTTAGCAGTAGGTCTGAACTTGCTTCCTTTGTCAGAGGGAGCACTGACATGCAAGTATTCTACACACCCTGCAGCCGCGCTCATAGTGGGTGGGATTTCTTATTTGCAGTGAACTTAGCTCTCAAAGATCCCTAATCGTAATTCTCAACTGCCTAGATTTTCGGAGACTGTTCAGACTTTTGCTACTTTGCAGGCTTTTCTACATAAAATTTGTGTTTTAAGAAATCACTGAGGTCTGAAGTCCCTAAATAATTACATACATTTGAGTTTCAGACTTTTTATCATTTAGAAAAAGGCACATCACAAATAAGTTTCAGACTTCTTGTCATTTAGAAAATTCATATTAGCGCAAATTTTGTTCTGCTAACAACTTTTCTAAGTTTATAGGAGCACTTTTTAAAAATTGTTCATGTTTTTGGTCACTTTGTCCCTGCATTATTTTAGGCTTTTTTCAGATTTTGTGCACTAAGAAATTGGATTTAGGTGAAATGGTGCCCTAGGCACTGCCTACTTATTCACACCATCAACACACACACACACACACACACACACACACAAACACACACAGATCCTCCAGTGCTCTCCTCCATTTCCCCCATCCTGGCGCCCCATACCATGCACATTAATTTTTAATTTTTCCTTACTTTTCCTCAGATTTTGCCTTAACCTCTAACTTTTTCAAGAAGGCATGACTTCCTCTGTGCTATGAAGTGCATTTTATTTTATTATTAATTTTACTCAACCTTTTCATCCAGCAATGGCTTGAACAGAAATTATGACTAATGAAAGAAATTTGCCGTAGCTGTTCAACCTTAGTTTTCCTTGCATTCCTTCAGCACACCTTTCCTGACGAAACCAGTGCAGTAAACTCAATTAAGCCAGGGTCAGAAGCTAATAGGGGTATATATGCTCTGCAATTCATTTTGGAGCATTCCCCCAACTTTTTTAATCCATTGGTGGCCTAAAAAAATCATGAGTATGAAGAGATTCAGTCTTATTTTTTTTTCTTTCAAGGAAGACATGAATTGTGCTCAAGACCATGGGTGCCGGAACCATAAAGCCAAGGGGGGGAGCCCCCCACTTTTACAGCTGCAAGACCTGCCGGAAAAAATGAATGAAGTGGACTTTTTACACTAACGTGGATTCACATGCAGAAGTTAAACTAACTAAACTAGCTGTTCTTGTTCTCTTATTGCTCAGTGTTACAGGAGTTATCCTGCTGCTGTGTGTGTGTGTGTGTGTGTGTGTGTGTGTGTGTGTGTGTGTGTGTGTGTGTAAAATGCCCCAGTTAGGTATACCTGGCAGTTAGTGCTACTCAGGCTCAAACAAGAGCCTGAATTCTCTTCCCATACCACCACTTGTGATTCAGGGAGTTGAGTCCATAGCTCTCAACTATCCAGATTTTCACACAATATTTGACTTATACTTTTGTTCTGTTCCTCTTAAAATTTGTGGTTTTCTGGCAAATCAGTGAAAACTGAATTCACTAAATAATGATAGCCTTTTAAGTTTCAGTCATCCTATTTTTCAGGAAACACATAGTAACACAAAACACTTTATTTTAGCAACTTTATATGATTATACAAGCAATATTTAAAATTTGTCCCTGGTTTTGGGCCTTTGACCCCTCCCCAAATAAATTGTGGCTTTTTCCAGATTTCTAGTGCTGCGAAGTTGAGAGATATAGTTAAGTGTCAAGTGGATTTTACAAGGAGCTGAGAGCTTCAGGGGAAGAGAAGTTTAATGCTACTTATATTGTCATTTGTATTGTTAGCAGCACAACAGGTAGTGTACTTGCTCTTGATAGAGAAGGCTGTGGGTTCTGCTCCCACAGTATGCAGATGAATTGCTGATACTGTACTGTTATACTTTAAAGGGAGTGGATGCTGCAGTCCTATGAATATCCTCCTTTGGAGGAGTTACGTAGTAACTATGTTTCTGTTATCAGTTTGCCATCCATTCCCCATTGCAAAATCACTAACATATCATTTTTGAATGTAGCATATGCAATTTTGTTTCTTCAAGTGCAACAGGCACTTTATTTGTAGATGAAACAACAAAATATAAAGTTGTTTGCTAGCAGCAACCTCTTTATTAGTTATAGATCCCTTTAATGTGGAATTATTTAGATGACTTACTTCTGCAGAGATTTTGCATATTTACTGATATTGGTGGTTTGTAATGACAGAAGTTTGAGTGGCCTTTTATGGTTGAAATGTTCTGAAATGGGTAGATTTGTCATTATTGGTTCATACATTTTGTTTCATTGCTCACTAAAAGACTGTTCCAAACTACAAAACTAAAACACGTTCTAAAAAGTGGTGCTGTTTTATACAAGGAATATAATTGAATACAATCAGGTTAATACAATCGGGAAGGTGAATCAAAGAACACAAACATGTATGCTTGCTCATAGGATTCAGGAAATCAAAACAGGGGAAGATACCCGTCACCAATAGAGTCCCCCAGGGTTCACTGCTGAGACTTTTTCTGCTTGGCATAAACATCTCAAAAGTAAAAGGAAATACCAAAGGGCTTTGGCAGACTAAGTTTGAGATGACTGCAAGCTAGGAGCAGTTATGGAATCCCCAAATGACTTAGCCATCATGCACGAAGGTGTATCCAAAACAATAACTGGTGCCATAATCATGAATTGAAACTAAATTCCAAGAAATACATTATCGTATCCTTTGGGAAGTCATCAATTTCAAGGAACTGCCAAATTGACAATGCCCCCTAAGAAGTGACCCAGTTGTTTGGTATTTGGGAACTTGTGTGTACAGTGACCTAACTTTTGACCAACATGTGCCCAGAGACATTAAAAAAGTCTTTCTATATTGCACAGCTTATAAACAAATCGATTTTGACTAGATCTAGAGCTGTTATTCTCCCCCTTTACAAAGCCCTCATTAGGGCAATCATTTTGTATAATGCCCACTTTGTCATCTATCTGTCCAGACCCATGCAACAATTGGAATACCCATGGAGATATCTTACTAAAAGGATACAAGTCCTAAAAAATAGGGCTTGCATGCACCACCTCAAAGATTTATCACTATACTCAGTATCCTACAGAGTGCTTAGAGGTGACATGTCTGGCATACAAGGCATCCTCTGACCTAATATAGATGGACCTACTGAACATCAGAAAGTCAAATGGCATCAGAAATACTCAGTCCAGGTTTCTAAACTGAATGCTGTGGAGAGATGGATATATATCACAGAGGCTCCAACTGTTCCAGAACAGACTAATCATTCAAGTAAAACAAAGCTCATCCCTGTCCATATTCAAATGCAACTTGTATCTAAGGATGGGCAATTGAAACTGTACTCCAGGATTGCCCCTCATGCCACTAATGGATAGAGACAGTTCCTAAATGCTGCATCCCTTACATGGGTCCCCTCATATTATCTATAGTATGATCACATTTATTCTCACTAGGGCTAATATACAATTATCAGCCGTGGGATAGGTAAGACCAATCAGGAAATGTTAATTCAAGCACCAAAAGGGAAATTGGCTAAGCTAAAAACATCCTCCAAGTGAACCTATGTTGTGGTAGTAAATAGTTTTAAAATTTCCCTTTTTAGATCACTAAGTGCCCCTCTCACCCTCCGCCCCCCAGTCTTCAACAGCTTCTGGCACCTCTGCCCAAGACCTAATGTCCAAAGCTGACAAAATAGTAGTTCACAATAAACAAGCTGTTGTGAGAATGCACAGATCCTGTTTGGAAATAATGGATGCCCCCTACCACCCCCTCAAAAAAAAAAAAAGACAGTCACTGCCTGTGCATCCCTCTGATGTTAGATTAGGATAAAATCAGAGGTTCAAATAGCCAAAGTAATGTATTGCAAGTTACTCCTATCTACATATAAATAGCATGCATCCTCACTCTTCACCCCTAACCCCCAAAGGCAGCCACCTGTATACCTGTCCGATGTGTGATTGTGAGGAAAGTGAAAAAAATGATTACAGCAATGTGTTCTACTTTGCTGCTCAGTGATAGTAAATTGCCCCTACACAAGCTATAGTAACCTTCTTTGTTCACCTCTGAGTTTGTGAGAAATGTAAAAGAAACAATGACCTTACTGTCCACAGCCCAAACACAAACTATAATGACCTCCTGTGCACACCTTTAAGTTCTGACTCTGATGAAAATTAAGGTAGTAATGACCACACAATCATCAGCCCACATTAAACCTACAGCAACCTTCTATACACATGAACAGGGCTGGTTTTAGAATAGGTGAGGATGAGCACAGAACACATCACTAAGTCTGTGTCAAAATCCATTTATACAGTCTGGGGAGTGGGACCCAACAGACTCTAAGAAGAACTAAGTGCCTGAATGTTCTGTGATAAATTTTATGTCTTACTTTTGAAATATAATCACTTGTTAACTGCATTTTTACTGATAACCAGAAGTCTAATGTATGTGTCCCGACACAGATAAAAATCAGTGATTTTTTTCACACACACACACACACACACACACACACACACACACACACACAGACACACACATCATAGCAATACTAGTTCTATACTTATTTCAGCAAAGAACAATACATTGTGCAACACTGGTGCTGCCACAATTGATCAGTTACTGTTGTTTAGCAGTCATCAAATAGCAGCAGGGGTACGTCAGTTTTATTTACCTCATTGAGGAGTAATATATAACTGTCAGTGTCATTGATTTCACAGACCATCCATGATTTTGCCTCATAATAGTTTTCTGTCGCTTGTAAAAAGTTTGACTTACTGGTAAATCATTCATGATTATAGACAGTCAATAATCCAGAGATCAGAGTTTCATTTTTTTTATTGTCCAAAAGATGCCTGTGTTATTCTATTCACTTTGTAAGTGAATTAGAGTAATATTTAAAACATGTTCCTGGTTTTGAGTCACTATTATATTTGGCCTTGCTCAGAATTCTTGACCAAAGAAGTTGAGTTATAGTATCTGGTGTTTTGTCAGTATATATAATACTCCCAAAACCAGCCCTGAAGACTGGAAGCAACAGTTCTTTTTAAAATCCAAGGTATGCACTGAGGTCAGTCACTCTGTTACTGATCTCTCTAGTGTTTACCTTGTTCATGTGCATTATCACCTTTATCCTAACAGGGCAAATCTCAGCCTTATTCAGGTTAAAGACCATAATCAGAAAATTAAAACATTTTTTCTCCTCATTTTTTCCCAGTCAGCAGCAGCTTTTGTGAGGCCCCTACACAGTCAAGAATGATTAAGGACCCCCCCCCCCGCAGCCATGGGTGTTGCAGGTACCTAAACCTGGCTCTTTTGTTAATTTTAGTGGAGAGAATGTCCATCTGTAGGATTTAATTAAGCAAGAGGCACAATGTCAGTGGTAAAATATTAATAGAATTGTGAAACCTGTTAATTGACAAAACACTGTTACTATAACCAGAGGAGTTGCTAAGTTTTAAAGCAGATATAAATAAGAGTTATTATTACCCACTTGGTTTGACAGACATGTTACAAAATATCAAGATAAGATAACGTGCTGTGTTTAGGGGCCCCCAGCGACCGTCGGGTTCACAGGTGCCTAAAGCCGGCTATGAATAGACCAAGAGATTTTGCATCAGCACATATTTTTTGATAAACAAGTATAACACTCTGAATGTCTAATAATGATTGACTGATTGCAATCCTCTGTAATTTACAAAAAATAATACATAAATAAAAATAAAAATAAAAAACAAGCGAAACAACAAAAATATGAGTTAAATTCAGGCTAGCTGTCAGCTGTTCCTGATTTTGCATTAACATCCATATTTTCCTTGCTCCTTGTAAAATGTTTGACATTGAATATAATTTTTCCCCTAGCTAAGCTTTGAACAAGTTAAAGTTGTGATCATTTGTAACCTGTTTGTGATACAGAGGATTTTGATTACATGTAACTGGGGTGATTTCATTGAAGGCTTTTCACTTGCAACTAAGCCAGCAGATAGCCTTTTTAACTTTAGGAACCACAGATCTTGTGATGAAATTACAATTATGTGAGCTAAAGGTATATAAACCCCAAATGAAGTAGCTGAAAGGATAAACTAAAATTAAATTAACATGAGCAGTATCAGGAAAAAGATAAATTAAATTAACATGAGCAGCATCAGGAAACCACTCCTCAAGGGAGAGTGGTTCTCACTGGGTACAAAGTGTGATATAACTGCAACCTCAGTTTATAGAATACAACCATTACATGATTAATCAGTGAACATGATTGGCTCTCCATAATCAGTGCTTGATATTCCATAATCTTATTGTTTGGTTTAAGTAGATTTATAACAGTGGCCCTTCTGAATTCAAAAAAGAGCAGAATATGGAGTATATAAATTCTCTTTTAGCTGCTTCACTACATCACTTATACAATTTTCAAAATGACATTGAAAAGATAGTTTGGTTGAGCATTATCCGTAGCTACTTGAACTGTTTAACGTTTAACTATAGATATTGAAATGTACAGGAAAAATCAAATATTTTAAGATGATCTCCCACATACACTCCTTGGTGATGTGTTAAAGATCGTTGCTTGTGCACCATTCACAACTATATTATTGTCAGAAACCTCTGCTGCAGCTTACTGATTTTTTCCAGTGGGTGTTTTGTGCCTTGGCATTGGTTCTGGCACTTAACCCAGAACGAGGTCATCTTCCTGTAAGGCTATATTCAGGTTCAGGAGGGCCAATACTAAATCATTAAGGAATAATGAGAACAAAATAGGCCTAACAGAGAACCAGAGTGTACAGCCAACATCCAAGATACTTTCATCCAAAACACTTTCCAGGCTCCTGCCCCTTTAAGTAGTTGTTATACTATGTAACTCAGCCTTCCCCAAAACTGTACATATACATACGTACAAGGTTAATCAGTAACATAGGATGACTGACATTCAAATGTCCTTTTTAGGTCAACAAATAGCACTTGCAATAAACCATTATGCACATTTGTGAAGCTAGAAATACTAAGGGTGAAAGATGTCAAGTGTGGCATATTGTTTAAAAGGAGAAGGAGAAAGATTTGAAAGGATTATAGACCTGTTACTTTGCTAATGCTAATAGAAAAGTTAAACAGAAAATTTTAAGGTGTATACTGGCTGCTTTCCTGGATAAATAATCAACAATATAACAATCAGAATGAAAAAATATGTATAATCCACTGCTCTGAATGAAGTCAGACTCCCCCTACCATAAAATATAATAGCAACAAAAACAGGTGGGTGACAAACATGGCAGAGAAAAATTCCAAACTGTAAGTTTAGGATTTTTCTCTGCCATTTGTCACCCACCTGTTTTTGTTGCTGCAATAAAATAATCAGCATTGATTTGTGGCAAAAATAAGTCATCAGTTAAATATGTTACAGTTTTATGACTGTATTAAAAAGAGAAAAAGGGATATATGATGCTGCTTGGAAAACTGGAGATATTTAGGATAGGATCAAATCTAAGGAAATGTACTGTTGCATGTTTAAATGGTAGGATACAGATGATTGTACCTCTGCATGTTTAAATAGTAGGATACAGAGGATTATGAAAAGAGATAATGTTAGAAATAATACAAATGCACCAGAGTCAGTCCTGGATCCATTTCTCATTATTGTGTTTGTTTCAGAGATATCTGGTGGAAAAGAAAACAGGGTCAGTCTCTTTGTTAATGATCCAAAGTTAGGAAGAGTAATAGTGTATTATGAGAAGAGTCTAAGAAAAGATTTGCAAAGTCCAGTCAAGTGAGCCTAAAGGAGGCAGTTGAAGTTCAGTGCAGTCACATTTAAAGTACTGCATCTGGGTGACAACAGCCCTAATATCAAATGATAGCCTGAGGAAGTGTAACTGATGGCAAAAAGCAGGAAAATATCTAAAAAATATTGATTCCACCTGATATGGAACACCAGGAGCAGGGTGAGGGGGCAGTGGCAACAGCCAATAGAATGTTGAGTTGTCCACCTCTGGAGGCAATACAAGAAGAGGGGCTTCAAGCTGCTCAAAGGAGTCCAGAGAAAAGCCACTAAAAGGGTGTACAGGATGAAGAGGAAAGAATATTACTAGAGACCAGAGGAGCTAGAACTGCTCTTTCTGGAAACCAGAAGAGACAGGGAAGGTATGATTATGGGTACAATATTATGTCAGCAAGGTATGATGGGGTCATCCTGAACAGGGAGGGCAAACAGTGAAGCAGATGGAAAAGGCAGCAGATCATAGGAGCTAACTAACTACTCCCTCAGTCTGTGAAAGCACTCTTTCACTGTGAAGGTTGTTGACCCATGGTGGAGACTACCACATTGTCTGTTAGGAAGTCCACAGAGGTATTCAAGAGGTCATGGGACAGTAGAGAAGGGTTATTGAGGATGATGGAATGTATATATATACTGAGAGAGGGGGGGGAGAGGGATAGTACAGTGTTAAGTTGTTAAGTGCACTTAAAGGAAGACTAAATAGGCTCATTACTTTCTTCTGTTGTCAGGCAAATGTTAATTCCTTCTTAGGCTGATGGAAAGTATTTAGAAACTAATACTAAAAACTCATCTTAGAGCAGTATGATTCAGACATCAGAGATGTTGATAGCTACTCTTGTATCTAGTGTTGTCCCCCAATTTGTTGCCCCCTCCATCTTGAGCAAGGAAAGAAAAGCTCTTCTCTCCTTTAAACTGCTACAGTTTATGCCATACACAGAGTACTACAGTGTTTCAGTTCTGACTACAATTACAATACCAGCAGTAATTTCTGAATGCCAGTAATGCACTGAAGATATGAAGAGCTATAGTGCAATAGTTATGACTGTAAATGCAATCCAGTAAAACATTGAAGCTGCTGATAGTGCCCCCTAATAGTTTGTGCCCAGAGCAGCTGCCCCCTGTGTCCCACCCTAGCACACTAACTACACCTCTGAGACATTGTACTTATTCTGCCTAGTCTGTCTTCCTGCCGAAAAGAAGCCATTCCAGTCCGTAGATTGAAAAGTATGGCTGCTGGATCTTCTTTCACCATTCATGATTGAAATTCTACTAGGCTGAACTTTAATTATTGGCAAATAAACTTTCAAGGATAGCTGTCTCTAGTGCATGACTTAGGCATTACAGTACATGTTACATTTTACTATAACATGCACAACTGTAAGCTAAGTACATTGAAGTAATGTGTTTTTACAGGTTTAAATTAATTTTGATGATTCTACACAGGTTCATAGGTACTTACTAAGCTTACGGGCTAGCTGGGAGACTAATAATGTCTTTCAATAATTGCCCCCCCCCCCCACATATCTTAGATGTAAATTTATGATCACCTATCCAGTCATCCAGACTGGTTTTAAAAGTTGCTATGGAAGCAATCATCTTCATACATAAGGGAAGGCTGTTTAAGAAACAGGGAATATGTTGGATTCACTATCTTTCAATCCATTTGCTGCTGTTGATGTAGTAGTTATAGGTTTAGGTCTGTAGAATGGGGTCTGCTTCACTACTGGCTCTATTTAGGTGAATGATTTCAAGGAGTACTAGGTTATTTATAACATGGAAAGCAGAGATCACATCTCAAAAGTCTGTATAACACTGAGTAGAGGAACAGGGATTTTAGTCTATCAAGAGTAGCTAAGAGTATTAAGACCCAAGATCTTTGAGGAGGAAACATTGAAATCTATCAAGTTTGTGTAGGTGCTGAGTAAGGTAGATGCCAAAGGGAGGATTATATTTGAATTAATTTATTGTCACTCTCTTGAGTTAGTGACATAAATAAATCCTTACGCTAGATCTTAGCGTTGCTATTTCTAAAGCATATTATACTCTAGCTGGAAGTTATAGAGACTGTGCAAAGGTCTGTAAGTAGTTTTGCATCATACACAAGGGTTTAGTAATTCATAGAATCATCCCTGCTTAGTACTGTAGCAGAGTTGTACTGAACAGTAATGGTTATTGGAGTTCCATATAAATACGGTAGTCTGCAAGCATGACCCATGCAAATTAAGGCCTTGCACATGTAGGTGCACTGCTCCACAAAGCTTTTGCATACTATAGTACTATGTATGATCCAAGCACAGCAGTGGAAACATGTGTAGGTCTACATGGCTAACAGATGGGTTTTACCTATAATTTCTAAAAGGAAAAGCTTAGCAGAGCAAAGCTACTCCAGCTCATTCTCCTAAGATCACTGACCCAGGTAAGTAGTGCAGTGCAGAGTGCGTGAGTGAGTGTGTGTGTTTGTGTGTGTGTGTGTGTGTGTGTGTGTGTGTGTGTGTGTGTGTGTGTGTGTGTGTGTGCGTGTGTGAGAGAGAGAGAGAGAAAGACAGACTGTGTGTGTGTCTGTCTGTCTACCTGTGTCTTTTGTGGATACTGAAACTGTGAGTGGAGTACTCATTGTGACATTTTACATATGTGCATTTGCTTATATTCATAGGTTCATAGAAGGTTACTAGGCTAATGGCCCTAGAGCCCTTACCAGCCCAGCCATATTTATCTTGAGTTGCCTCAGTTGTCAGTGGTTAGGTGAGTGAAGTTCACAGAGGTAAGGGTCTATGGTAGTTAATACTGACTTCCTCTGTCCAGGCAGGAGGGACATGGGTACCACCCCATGAGTGTTTGTGTGTGTGTTTCATAACTGCTGCCAGAAATTACCTGTGGCTGGTATGGGTAGAAAGGTTATGGATACAGAGACTGTTAGCACTGAATGTGTGTCAGTTCATGTATGTCAGTGTGTGCATCTGTGTAAATGTCAGTGTCTGTGCAAATGTGTGTGTATCTGTGTGTATAAAACCATCTGTTTGCATTATCTAATAAGGGAGGTTAACACTAGAGCTGAGCAGAATAGAACATGAGATTATACTAGCTCTGTTCTACTCATTTCCACTGTGAGACAACGTATTGGTTATGTATTTCTGTTCAGGTGGTGATGTACATGTGTGTCTATCTATATGTGGATCTATGTGTATGTATGGATGTGTATGTGTGCTCGCCCATGTGCATGATGTGTATGTCTGTTTCTTTTGGATTTGAAAGGTGTAGGTCTGTGTTTCCTTGGAGGTACCTGCATTATTTACCTGCAGAGTGTTAAAGTCATAAATAAATAACATTAAGAATTTACTTTATATGCCTTCAGTCAGGAACAACACTTCAGGATGTGCAAACAGAAATTATATTCCCACAGTGCTGGGAAACAATCTTCATAGCAGTTGGTAAATCAATCTCACTTTACATAGAAAAACTGTATTTTTATACAGTTTTCTTATCAAAATTTTCATGAAGCTTTCTTACATTGCAATGACTCTGACTAATAAGAAAACTTTGCAAATGTCCTCATCCCTTGTGATTTTTGCCTCGGACGTCACGTGAACACCTTCCCATACATGACCTACCTGCTTTCAAGGGGTCTTGTTTCCTGACCTTGGATGTTTCAACCCTTCCCTAGCAACAACACACTCCTATCCTGGAGGAGTCAGGCTAACAAATTCCTTTTACAATAGCTAACGTGCCTCGACTTCATACACTTACTTTTTCCTTGTTACATATTAAATCCAAATCTGACTTCAGACCAGTGACAAGTGGAGCACCACAGGGTTCAGTCCTGGGTCCTCTCCTGTTTGGTATCTACTTCTCTGAAATACAGACTAACACAGAAGGGCTTTGGCTAATGAAGTTCGCAGATGACTGCAAACTAGGAGCCATAATCGAAACTCCTAACGATGTGGAAATACTACAAAAGGGCCTCACTGAGACAGATGACTGGTGTCAAAGCCATGGCCTCCAGCTCAATGCCAAAAAGTCCATTGTCATCCCCTTTGGTAAAAATCTCTGTACCCATGAACTACCACATAGGCGGTAGTCTACTTAACACTGAAAGTATGATAAAAGACCTTGGGACACAGGTGGACAGTAGTCTCTCCTTTGATAATCACATTGCCACAGTAGTCAGGAAATACTTCCACATGGCATACCACATCATAAAAGGTTTCTCATCCAGGAAAAAAGAGGTCATTGTTCCCCTCTACCCATCACGCATTAGACCCTTTATAGAGTACAATGCCCCTTTTGGTATGTACCTCACAAGACATCTACAACAACTGGAAAGGCCACAGAAATACCTCACAAAGAGAGTACCTGCCTTAAACAGATGCCCTACGCAGACTGTCTCAAAAAACTCCAGCTTTACTCCATTGCATATCGTCTACTCAGAGGCAATCTCTGCCTAACATACAAAGCTATGTCAAACCCAAAGCTGTTGGATATGCTCCACTTAAAGAAATCCCAATCCCTCCAAGCGACATGCTCTAGGGACCTAAACCTTGTCACTACAATAAACAGAACATGCTGGAGGGATAGATTCCTGTCCCAGAGACTTTCCATACTCTGGAACAAACTACCTATCTATATCAAACAAAGCTCCTCATTAGCACTCTTCAAGAAAAATCTTGATGACTGGATGGGAAATAGGAAATTTACCCCAGGGATCACTTCTGTGGCTCTGCTCAACAGGGGCACATGAAAATAATTTTCTTTGGTGGCGAAAGCCAGGGTACCTTTTTGCCTAGGCTTATATAGGCCCTAGGGCCAGTAGCCTAGTGGCTACCTATGAACCTATGAAAAAAATGCAGTTGAGACACAGCAATAACTCTAGCTTATGAAGCTGTATTTTTCCCAGCCCTGCATACAAATTATATTTGCTTTTTAATCATATTATAGCATCATTAATGAAACTGAAATGAATATACACTTTAATAAGCTGATCTTGTCCCATAACAAGACGATGGTTGGGTGCACAGCTGAGCAGCTGTTTAAATTACTTATTTGAGCAATTATTTACTGCCATGCAAAAATCACTCATTTGAGCAATTCTTAGCTATTTGAATTAGTTGTTAATTTCAGTCCGTGCCACACAAAATTACTCACTCACTGAGCAATTATTAGCTAGCTGAATTAATCGTGTGTGATTCTGTGCCACTCAAAATTACTTATTTGAGCAATTAACTATCTGAAGTAATTATAAATGTTATTCAGTGTCATGCAGAAATTACTCATTTGAGCAATTCTTAACTATCTGAATCTGTCATTAATGCAATTCAGTGCCATGTAGAAATTACTCATTTGAGCAATTCATACCGATCTGAATAAGTCATTAATGTGACTCAATACCACACAGAAATTACTCATTTAAACAATTCTTAGCTATATGACTTAATAAATCAGCATATAGTTCAAAATTCTCTGACTTCTAAAGTCTGTATTGTGAGTGGAGAAAATAGATCAATTTTGTTACTTAAAGGTTACAGTGTTGGACAGACTTTGCCTGGTGTTTTATTAGCTATCTGATTAAATCATTAATGCAATTTGGTGCCATACAAAAAATACTCATTTGAGCAATTCCTAGCTCTCTTAGTCATTAATGTGATTCAGAGTTATGCAGACATTATTCTTTTGAGCAATTCTTAGAGATCTGAATTAGTCATTAATGTCCTTTAATGCAAAGCAGATTATGCAGGACTCTGAAGTATATTCATTAATTCTGAGCAGTGCAACCAAGCCCACCTAAGAAGCACAAGTCATATTGTTGAGCAGGTGTTTATAAATTCCATCCTTTGTTATACTGCATAACTGAATTGAAGCATTGCTAATAATTTGGAAGAAAGACACTCTTATGCTCGCAGTTGTGAAATGGCAAAAACAGAAACTGTTTTAACTTCAGCAGTGATTCATTTTTTTTATTTAACTTTAGCAGTGATTCTTTTCTCAGTGAAAAAGAAGTTGGCGTATATTTAAACATCCTTCCCTTTTAACGTATGTCTAAAAATTAAGACCACAAGGCTGACACAGTACAAAGTGTCATTGCAAAATAATGAGTCATCAAAACCAGACTAAACTATGTTTAACTGAGAGGAACTAAAGTATTAAATAGCAAGCAATAAAATGAATGTGCCTTACAAGAATAGATGCATGTAACATTCTGTCTTTAATAAGTAACAGTAACAGTAACCATAAGGGCTGAATATATCACCTTAATAAAATTCTGCACATTTGTGTAGGTAATGCATGTTAAAGCACTCTCTACATGTAGGCTGTTTCATTTTTTCCAGTATATTTTTCTCAAATTAAATAAATTGTTCAAAATGTAGTCAGTAAAAAGTAACTATTTTCTGTATGGGTTAAACCTTCCCACCCACCTTCCATGTAGGGTCTTTATTTGAGATTCCAAAAAGTCATACACTGCTCTAGACTGTTGTTTTTAAATTAATTAAAGGGCCAATGTATCAAACAGCATTCATGTGTGATATGAACAAGAACAGTTTTATTGATAAGGTAGATTCTAACCATAGCATTAATGTGGTATACGTTGGCCTTTCCTTATATTATGATTATATCTCTACATACACAGTTGGGAATTCTAAAAATTGATATACTACTGCTCTCCAAAATTTTGAGAGTAATTTAAGGGGTGATGTAATAAGTAATGCCTGTATCTGTTATACAAGTGAAATGTAATGTTGACATGATAGCTTTTTATCCAATGTACTAATGTAGTGAATGTTGGCTTTACTTACATTATGGTTACACTCACACACACACACACACACACACACACACACACACACACACACACACACACACACACACACACACACACACACACTCACACACACACACACACACACACACACACACACACACACACACACACACACACACACACACTCACACGTAAACATTCTGTCTCTCTGAACAAAGGTATTCCCTGGGATTCAATAAATGTTTTTCTTTGTGTATGAATAGTGCAACAGCTCCTGCATAGAATATGACCACCCAGTGATCCAGTAAACAAGCCTGGGGACGTGCATGAGCCTGCTAACACTATTCTGCCATGGACATGACTGGATTATGCTAATGACCTCATTTGCTGCTGAAAACCATGCAAATGAGGTCAATTAGTGATCCAGTAAGCAGGCAGGCATTCGTGTCAGAATATTGTAGCTTGTAGAAATATATTCGGCTACTAGCCAAATACATTTCTGAAAAAATCAAAACAGAGGCATGACAGCTCAAAGTAAAGCATGTATTATTTTTCTCAGATATGCCAATGGCCATAAATATATGGCCAGTGGCATGGAAAAGTGTTGCAAAATTATAAAAAAATCAAAGTTTATTTTTTTTGGCCGATGTCGGATGTTTAAGCATAGGGCAGCGGCGTGCAAACAGGATCATGGCGAAAATAAAGAAAAAAATGAGAAAAGGCAATTTTAAGTGAAATCTGTATTTTGCCATTATAGTCTATGGCATGCAGAATCAAAACAATAGCAGGAATAGTGGTTGCAAAGGAGAAAGGCTCTGGTGCAGTGCTGTAACTGGGGGCTACGGCAGTGGGGTATGCTAATGAGGGAAATTTACTTAATCACAAAAAGTAGACAAGTGCCAAACTGCACCTAACCGTGTAGGAGCTATAAGGCAGTTGTGTAAGCAGGAGAAGCAGCTGACATGAAAAGGGGGTGTGTCATGCTTTGCATAAGCACATTGGAGCTCCACAGCTCCCATTTGAGATTAGCTAAGCACAGCTAAGCAAGGGGGTGTGTCTGAGGCTATATTGATTTATTCCATGAAATAAAGAGCATGTTCGTGTCCAGGGGAGGGCCATTTCTCATTGTTTACCTTAGCTAAACAGATTTACGTGGCAAATACCAGGTCTAAAACTACAACAAAAACAAAAAAAAAACGGAAATAGCAGGACTGTTTACATATGGGCACCGGGTTTGCACTGCGTGCCTCGGGGTTTAAAAGGGGTGGAAATGGGAATAGAAAACGAAAAAAAGGCAAATGGCAGAATAAAAGAAATAAAGTACAAATAAAATAGCAAGCAGGTGGAATGTATCATAGCCAGCCAATCATACAGGCAGCATCTGCAGCACAACAGTATAAACTGCAATCACCTTTCAGTCTGGTTTTCCCACAAAACTTGCATAATTGGTGTAGACATGTGGGGGAATTTTAACCAAAAAAATGTTAGGGGCTGCTGTTGCTTTGATCTATCAGTATGTGCTAGAGGCTGAGGGCAGTGAGGAGGATAATGCTGACAATCACCCCAGATTGTGGAGAAGGAGGAGAAGAGTGTTCAGACCTAGGGTAACCTACCAGGGGCTACATGATCTGGAGATAGTAGAGCGCTACAGGGTAGACAGAGACATACTTAGCAAATCATTGAGCTGTGCCAGCCTCAACTCAGAACCAGAGACAACAGAGGGAAACCCATCCCAGTGGATACCTAGGTATGCCTAGCCTTAAGAATACTACAGGTACTTTCCAAACACCTACTGGGGACATGATGGGGGTCTCACAGGCATCTGCATCCAGGGTACTCCAGCAGTTCCTGGATGCCATGCTACCACATGCCAGTGAGCACATTTACTTCCCCAACACCCGTGAGGAGAGGACCAGCAATATGCTTCTCTTCTGTGTAGCAGAGTACCTGGATGTACTGGGTGAGATAGACTGCATGCACATCCACATCAAAGTACCACCCGGTGAACAGGGTAGGGTCTACATAAACCGCAAGGACTTCCCCTCCATCAACTGCCAGGTCATGTGCAATGCCCAGGGCATCATCATGAATGTGTGTGTTGGCAGCCCTGGAAGCTATCACGACTCCCACATTTGGCATTCGTCACAGCTGTACCAGGCATTTGCCAGTGGGAACATCCTGTATGGCCATCTGGTGGGGGATGCTGTCTATACACTGGAGCCGTGGATGATGACACCCATCAGAAATGCACACACACCCAATCAAGAATGCCATAATGAGGCACACACACAAACCAGAATCATTATAGAGCATGTGTTTGGGATGCTCACGTCATGGTTCTGCTTCCTTGACATATCTGGTGGAACCTTGCAGTACTTTCCAGCCACATGTGCACACATTTTCATAGTATGTGCCATGCTACACAATATAATTCTGTGGAAACAGCTGCAGCAGGAACAGCACAGGGAAGGGCCACATAACCCTCCACCATTGCCAAGGTCTCCACAGGAAAACAGGGACTCAGAAGAGGAAGCCCCTGAACTTGCTCCTGTAGGCAGATGGAGGCTTGCCCAGTATGCCCAGACCTTGGCAAAGAGGCAATGCATAGGACACACACTGACACTGCAGGGAGCCAGGGTCACACACAGTAAAATAGATACCACATACATCACACTACCTGTAGCTTACCCGGTACAGGCAGTGTACTGCGTGCATCTGACAGAGTCAGCCCTCACCCACCATTCCCACAACTGCCACAGGCACAAGGTAATTCAGTCTTCTAAACAATAAATGACTGCAGTAGTATGTTCCGGTAGCATATCTATGGTATTGCTACATGCATGTAAGGGAATGGGGTGGCCTACTGGGGTAGCAGCAGACAACTGACAGCTATGTGGGACACCAGGAAATGTCTGCTCCATATTGGCTTCCCCACACTATGCATTATTATCCAAGGTGACAAATCCCACTACAGTATATGCGGTCAGCCAACTAAGGGGGGTCATAGGTCACATGCATGGATGTTAATGTGGGGATCCCATACTCACCCCTCAGACTCACCCAGCAAGTCAGTCATAGAAAACCCTAAAGGAATGCCTGGAAAAGGCCCACAAATGGCCCCAATGATGGAATACCCCCTACAGACTTACACAGTGATATCACAGCAGGCCTTGCAGTTGCAGTAAGGCTCTGAAGGGTAAGAAGTCTGAAACTCAGTTGTATGCCATTACAATCTAACCTGTGGTCTCTAGTGATATGCCTCTATTCTCCAAGACAGGGCACAATACTATGCTAAATGGAACCAAAACGTAAAGCCAATATCAGCACAATATGTGCAAATGTGTACCGTTGACAGGTGTTCCCCCCCACACCCATATTCCCATAGAAATGCATAAACATAAACGTTTGTAGGGTAATAGTAGCAGAGCACACATTGCCAGGGCTGTCCCAATCAAAAGGATCACTTGTTGCATGTCCGCAATATACAGGGGTCAATGATATATGTATATGCATGGGGAAATACTGTCAGGATGTAGCCAGCACATACTCTCGGCTGTTGTGTCTTAGTGTCCTAGGTACAGTACTGTGGTAGACAGGGCCATGTTCCAAGAATCACAGTACCAACTACACCTACGGTGGGAATTGTATACACTATCCAGATGTCCATTACTGCCAGTAAGCTTAACAGGGGGCCACACATATTAACAGTACACAGGTTGGAGTAACCTACACAGTGTCTACCATACATCCCAACTGTACAGACCTTTTGCAGAATGTGCAGAGGTTTGCATCATATTTGTGGTGTCTTTATCATAAAATAGTGGTTGTGTGGCAAATCATTGTCAAACCACGAAAGTTTAAAATCAGAAAATAATGACGGATTGTAGTGTCTCAGACTTCATACCCTATAGAAAATGCATGCTAATGCAAAATCTGGTATTGTATCACCCTTCTAGGTTTGCAAGGCCAATAGTTTAAATGGTCTCTATATTTAGGCCTTTGTCACCTAATTACTTATGGCTTTGTCCAGATGTCTGGCTGTCATACATAGACAGGTATGGTGCCTAGTAGCACAGCAAGTACCTGAAGGTCAGTGTACTGGCAGGTCATAAAAGGCTGCCACCTTACTGTGTCAGCACTGATAACATCACTGGCCAACAGCCATACCCCTGTAATGGCAGGTTGTCACAGAAGAAGCACAAGTATGCCTTGCAGATCTGTTCTGTTTGTCCTAACATTGCATTCACCTGCAAAGTATTTGCAAAACAAAAAAGGTAATTTCAAAACATCAATGGTAGACAGTGGAGAAGTAGATGTCACACTCGTAACAGAAAGCTAGCAAGTAACAAACTGGTCCCCCAACTGTCTATGTATGGCAGAACAGTATCAACATCTTGTCTCCGTGTGCGGGCCTTCGTCTGACTGTCATATCTGAGCCTGTCCAGATGTCAGAGTCAGTGACAGTTTGACAGCTAGGTCAACATGTAGCCACATAATAACATAGTAGCACAAACTATCTGAGGACCCCAGCAGATGTAGTGGTACAATGATGGACAACCTGCCAAATAGGTATGCTCAGAGGTGTGTAGTGCACAACTTTATGTGTGATGTTATGGCATTTACCATGCTCACACCAGGATTACAAATACATAACAGCAGCCATTGTTGGCAAAGCCTGTGACCGGACTACAGGAGGACAAAGAGGCACACAGAAGGAGGAGAGGATCCACTGGACAGACAAATGGAGAATGTGCACACTAGAGCACATTTTGCAGTAACATAGGTCTCCTGCAGTGCATGGAGTCAGTAAACATCACCTGCAAATACACAACACACATCCACATAAGTGGAGGTCCACAACAAATCAACCTCCCAAGTAAAGGACACGTCAGAGGCAAAAACTCATGAGAATTTCCCAAACCTACACACCATAGTCCACGCATACTGCACACACCAGGGTCCTGCAAACACTAAGGCCTTACCATACGCACAACATGTTACTCATAGGAGACTCCACTGTGAGACGCACAGATGTGCCACACATCAGGCAGGATAAGGAGAAAGTCACAATTATTTGTTTGACAGATGCCATAATCTGCCATATCAAACATGCACTCAAGTCACCCCACAACAGTTACAGGTATCAAACTAGCCTGGTCCATGGCAGTGTGAATGATGTCAGAAGTACCTCATGGACTACAGAAAGACAGACATGATGCAGCGTGCTAATTATGTGTCCCATGCAGGTATGTCCCTAGCCATAAGCAGCATCCTGCTGTCACCCAGAGTGATAGATCAATATGAACAGAAAGTGATTGTCAGTAAGACTTGACTCACTTACCATTGTCACCCCAGGGGGATCCACTGCCTGGCAGCCTGGGAACATATGAGTGACAGAACACACTGCCTTGCTACAGATGATCTGCAGCAGTCTCACATAGCCTACAGGCCTCTGGCAAAGGCCAATACCTTACCCATAGTGCTGTTGTAGGGAATGTCATGGGGTCTACACTACCAATATAACAGTCAACAAAATACAAATGAAAGGCCATGCCACTAAATGCTAGTAGCGTACCTCTCAACCTCGTAGAGCAAGAAATCTGGACAAAGCCATACACAATGATGGGATAAAGGCCCAACTATAGGGACAATTTTGAAATAATGCTCTCATAATGTTAAAAAGGTGATAGAATAACAGAGAGAGTGTGTAGTAGCATGGATGTCATGAAGGGTGTGAAGTCTGAAACTCTAATGTTCGGTCATTATTCCCTGACTACAGCCCTTGAGTAATTTGTAACAAACTTGCTAGAAAACCACAATGTAAAGAGAAACTGATCAGATATGTGAGGCATGAATCTGGATAATCTGTGAGAATCTGTTTTGTTGAGAGTTATGGCCACACCAGGAACATGACCTTTTAGGTAAGAAGAATACCACACAACCAGGAGATCTCCAGCCAGTATATCACCAAGGTGCTAGACCTTTTACACAGCTTCATCAGTCAATCAGCTGTAGCCACACCTCCCAACTTCCCAGATTATGCAAGAAGGTCTAGCCTTTCCCTCATAATATAGATTTATGCATCATCCATCTCGTATTTCTCTGGTAAATAACTGTGATGATCTCATGATATCTGTCATTAGGTAATGACACAATACATTATAGTGTCAAACATTACATAAGTCAGAAAATGTCTGCTAAAACAAACCTTGTAACTCAAGCAACACATACATTAATAAGAGCTATAGTTACAGTATTGCCATATGTTTGGGCCATTGTTTCCCCATATTGGCAGCCTATCTCCAGCTATCTTGCACAAACAGGTTGTAAGGTATGGCTGTAGCATACAACACCCCGGACTGGAGTTACAACTATTCCTGGAATGGATTCCCACACTTACTATAGAAGGTCATACTGGGTATGCTCCTACACAGAGAAATAAAGCCCATGTCTGAAACCACAGCGGACTATATATATCTGTATTGTGCAAATGTCTTTGCATACACATAGCGATGTACACTTAACTGTCTCCACACACACCCATCAGACAGGATTACCCACAGCCAGCTGTAGGTGGCCCTTATGTGGTATAACTGCATCTGTTGCATGTGATACGCACACACACACACACACACACATATATATATATATATATATATATATATATATATATATATATATATATATATATATATATATATATATATATATATATATATATATATATATATATATATATATATATATATATATATATGGACAACATATTACAATATGTCAAGCATACACACACACACACACACACACACACACACACACACACACACACACACACATAGACATGAGGAAGAGAGAGGCAGACAGTGATAGAGTGAGACACACAGGGAGACACACACACAGAGGGAGTCATACACAGGGATACCCTGAATGGCAGAGAGTAATGTCCTGCTGCAGATGATTGCATACCAGTTGTAACCACTGGCACGTGCCAGCATGAAGGTGAGAATTATTGTCTGATGGTACTGAAGTGGGGGTTATAATATCACATCACCTACCTTTGTGTGTGTGTGTGTGTGTGTGTGTGTGTGTGTGTGTGTGTGTGTGTGTGTGTGTGTGTGTGTGCATCTGTAGGTCTAAGTATTATGATGCCTTACCCACCCAGTACACTTCCCATTGCCCTACTTTACAAGATTTGCTAAATGTCATTCACCTTAGAAGTACATTTGAACTGGCTTCAGTCCTGTATGCTCTATAGCATGTGTGATAACTGTGTAACACTATAATACAAATAACTAGATAGTTAGGGGTTCTAATCACAGTCCCGGCATATAAGTGTGGTTGTGTGTGTGTTGGGGGTGTTGTGTGTGTGTAGGAATAAGTGTTTTAGTCCTTTCCCACCCAGTACACTTCCCATTGCCCTACTTTAGCAGTCCTGCTGATGTCAGTCACATTAGCTGTACCTTTGGGCAGCCTTTAGCCCTATAAGCTCTGTGGCACATGTGATAACTGTGTAACACTATAATACAAATACTTAGTTAGGTAGGGGCTCTAATCTCAGTCCTGGCAAATGTAAAAGTGTGTATTAATTTGTAGGTTAAAGATGTTGAGCCCATTCACACCCAGTACACTTTCCATTGCCCTACTTTAGCAGTCCTGCTGATATTAGTCACCTTAGATGTACCTTTGGGCAGGCTTCAGCCCTATAAGCTCTGTGGCACATGTGATAACTACATAACACTATAGTATAAATAACTTGTTAGGTAGGGATTCTAATCTCAGTCCTGGCAAATATAAAAGTGTGTGTGTGTGTGTGTGTGTGTGTATGTGTGTTTGTAGGTTAAAGGTTTTGAGCCCATTCATACCCAGTACACTATTGTCCTACTTTAGCAGTCCTGCTGATGTCAGTCACCTTAGATGTACCTTTGGGCAGCTCTCACGCCTATAAGCTTGTGATATGTGTGATAACTGCGTAACACTATAGTACAAATAAATAGTTAGGCAGGGGTTCTAATCTCAGTCCTGACAAATGTGAGTGTATTTGTGTTTGTGTGTATATCTGTCATTTAAAGTATTTTGTGGCCTTTCTCACCAAGTACATCTCCCATTACCATATCTTACAAGGGCTGATGATGTTCCTCACCTTAGAAGTACCTTGGGACACCTTTCACCCTATAAGATCTGAGGTGCATGCAATAAATGCATAACACTGGGGTAATAACTAGATAGGTAGGGGTTCTAATCTCATTCCTAGTAAAGGTTATTGTGTGTGTGTGTGTGTGTGTGTGTGTGTGTGTGTGTGTGTGTGTGTGTGTGTGTGTGTGTGTGTGTGTGTGTGTGTCTGTGGTTGGGAACCATATCCACTGGGGGTGGGTTTTGCAATTTTTTGTTGTGGTCCACCCTGTACACATCCCAATGTCCACTTTACAAGGCCCACTGTTGTCATCCACTGTAGAGGTAGCTGTAGACTCTCTGCAGGCCTATAAGCTCTGTGCCATGTGAAATAACTATGTAACAGTATGAAATAAATAACAAGATTGGCAGGGCTTCTAATCCTTTGATACTATTTCCTACTCAGGAATCATAGACAAACACACTCAGTGAGGCATCAACCCCTATATCACTAGGTGGGTTGCAAACAGGCTCACAGACAGAACCCACAGTGTGAAAGCAGTGGACTCTATGTCAGACTGCTGACCAGTTATGAGTGGAGTACCACAGGGTCTGGTTCTGGATCCCCTCGTGTTTGGTATCTATGCCTCTGAAGTCCAGCCCAACACGAAGGGACCCTGGTTGACAATGTTTACAGATGACTGCAAAGTGGGTGCTATTATTACCTCCCCAAGGGATGCTGACATCCTGCAGAAAGGCCTCACTGAGACCTATGATGGTTGTCAGAACCCTGGACTTAAGCTCAATGCCAGAAAATGTGTCGCCATTCCCTTTGGGAACAACTTGATTCCCATGACTCACCACAGCGATGCTAGTCCACTGAACACATAAGAGACCTGGGAACACAGGTTGACAGTGACCTCTCTGTTGAAAGTCCTTCTTTGTGGCACATCTCATTACTAAGGGTGTTGCATCCAGGAAGAAAGAGGACATTGTCTCCCTCTCCTCTTCCCTCATTAGGCCAATCATTGAGTACAATGGCCTATTTGACATGTACCTTACTAGACACCTGCAACAACTGGAGAGACTGCAAAAGTACCTCACAAAGAGGATCCTAGGCCTTAAACACTTGTCCTATATGGACAAACTCCAACAACTCCAACTATTCTCTGTCTCATATTGGCTACGTTGAGGCAATCTCTGCTTAACTTACAAAGCCATGTCTGACCCAGCTCTGTTAGGCATGCTACATCTAAAGAAACCCAATCTGTCTGCATCACCTGCACCAGAGACCTCAACCCCATTTCCACAATCAAAAGAACATGTTGGACAGGTTCATAACCCAGAGACAGGGCATGCTATGGAATAGACTTCACATACATGTCAAGCAGAGCACCTCACAGGCTCTCTGCAAGAGAAATCTGGATGAGTGGATGGGGAATAGAAATCTCACCCTGGAAATCACTCCAGTGGCTATACTCGATAGACACACTAAGGAGTAACATCATGTGACACAATGCCAGGGTAATCCTATGGGCTAGGCTTGTAAAGGCTCCATGGCCATTCATGTAGTACACACCTATGAACCTATGGATCTCAGTACTGGCAAATGTGTGTGTGTGCATTAGTGTGTATAAAAGTGTTTGTATGTAAACATGTAGATGAAAGTAGTTTGAGGCCCTTCTCACCCAGCACACCTCCTGTTGCCATACTTTACAAGGGCTGGTGATGTTATTCACTTTATAGGTACCTTGGGGCACTCTTTACCCTATAAGCTCTGTAGTACATCCAGTAACTGCATAACACTATATTACCAATGACTACATAGGTAGGGGCTCTAATCTGAGTCCTGGGAAATGTATGTGTAAGTGTTTGTGTATATATTTGTAGGATACAGCATTTTGAGGTCTCACTCTCCCAGTATACTGCCCATTGCCATACTTTCAAGGGCTGGTGAGGTTGTTCACCTTAGAAGAACTGTGGGACACTCTTCACTTCATAAGCTCCATGGCACATGCAGTAAATGCATAAAATGTGTGTGTGTGTGTGTGTGTGTGTGTGTGTGTGTGTGTGTGTGTGTGTGTGTGTGTGTGTGTGTGTGTGTGTGTGTGTGGTGTGTGTGTGTGTGTGTGTGTGTATGTGTGTGAGAATTGTATCCTGTGTATATGTTTGAGTGAGAACTATATCCATTGGGGGTGGGTTTTACATTTTTAGGCCATGGTACTCCCAGTACACGTCTCAAGGTCCTCTTTACAAGGCCTGCTGTCTTCATCAATGGCAGAAGTATTTGTTGACACTCTTTAGCCCAATAAGCCCCTTACCGCATCCAGGAACTATGTAACAGGATGGGCTGACTAACAAGATAGGCAGGGCTGCTAATCTCAGTCCTGGCAAATGTGTGTATGAGTGTATTTGTGTTTGCAAGTGTGTATAACTGTAGGTTAAGGTATTTAGGGTCCATTCTCACCCAGTACATCACCTATTGCCATACTTTACAAGACCTGGTGATGTTGTTCACCTTAGAATTACCTTGGGACACTCTTTAGCCTGTAAACTTTGTGGCACATGTGATAAATGCATAACACTGTAATAGCAATAACTATATTGGTAGGGGTTCTAATCTCAGTCCTATCAAGTAAGTGTGTGTGTGTGTGTGTGTGTGTGTGTGTGTGTGTGTGTGTGTGTGTGTGTGTGTGTGTGCGCATGCATGTGTGTGTGTGAGAACAGTAATCTGTGTGTGTTTGAGTAAAAAATATATCTATTGGATGGCCCAAGGTCCACTTTACGAAGGCCACTGTTTACATCTACAGTAGAGGTATCTGTAGACACTCTTTAGCCCTATAAGCCCCCTGCTGTGTGCAACAGCTATGTAACTGTATGGAATGAATAACATGATAGGCAGGGCTGCTAATGTCAGTACTGGCAAATGTGTGTGTATGCACTGGTGTGTATAGCAGTGTTTGTGAGTGTGTAGACTCATAGCTGACAGTATAATGAGCCTTTTCCACCCAGTAAACCCCCCATTGCCATACCTCACAAGGGCACATGATATTATTCACTTTACAGGTACCTTGGAACAGTCATCACACTATTACTTCCATGCCACCTGTGATAACCATATAACACCGTACTACCACTAACTAGATGGGTAGGGGTTCCACACCCAACACTGGCAACTGTGATCCTGTGCATGTGTGTGTGTGTGTGTGTGTGTGTGTGTGTGTGTGTGTGTGTGTGTGTGTGTGTGTGTGTGTGTGTGTGTGTGTGTGTGTGTGAACAGTATTCTCTGTATGTTTGGTCAACAATATCCTCTGGGGGTGTGGGTGTTACCAATCTGAGGTGTGTTCCACCCACTAAACTTACCATTGTCCACTTTATAAGAGCTGCTGATGTCAACCACCATAGACTTACCTGTATACACCCCTCAGCCCTATAAGCTCTGTGGCACATGCAATAACTATTACACAGACCCGGTAAATATGTACATATACAGCTGTACCTTGGCTATGACACGGTCGATGTGTTGCCACTCTGCCATACCCGTCATTGGCAATGTCTTCAGGGCCACATCCTGTTGACACACAGACACCTAGAACATAAATAGAATACAGCATGTGAGACTACATTCAGTCAGTGTTACTAACATCAATAATGCATCATAGCTGAAAAGGTATACACACACTCTGAAGTGTACCCATTACAAATGCCAGCTGTCAGCACCTTACACAGCATTACATAGCAAAACTGTACTTAATTCACCCTGTGCATCAGAAGCATATTAGCATCTCCCTGCATTGGTGATATGGATGACAGGGATATGGCACAGGTATCCTCATATGCACAGGGTGTTGTGTGGGTTTGCCAGAGACCTAGGCTAGGCCATATGGTTGACATAATGTGCGTGTGTTTGGAGGGGTGTTCTATGAATGGGCCATGCAAAGGCATTGTGTGTGTGTCTGGAAGTGACCTAGCTGTGATGGTGATGTGTGTGTGTTTGCACACAGTCACGTCATGTGGCTGCCCTACACAGGTGTATGTTGGACAGCTGTGGACCATACATGGCAGGGTGTACAGTTCACCATCTCTGGCCATGAACACATGAACTGGTCCTGCCAGGGCTCTCACTGGCAACACCAGGCCCAAGGCCAGATGCAGTACTACTCCCTGATGGTGATGCTGTCTGCTAGATCTGTGTCCCTGACAGGACCCGGCCAAGACCATGTGCCCATGGCCTACTCTGTTGTGGTGTGGACAGCACCCACCCTTCAGTAGTGCTGGTGGTACTGCCACTATGGGAGTGTGAAGGTGCATGGCCATGTAGACTCTCAGCTGATGTTGGTGCTGACCTATATCCACTTGGCCAATGCCCATCCCCCACAACACGCTGCAGCACAGACATTAGACAGTCCAGGATTGCCAAGGTATCACCCCACCATCTATTCATGACCTCATTATTTTGACTTGTGGCCACAACAAGGTCAGGTATGTCATCATGTAAGCCAGGAAGAGTTGCATCTAAGGCCCTGAGTATTTGTCTGGTCTTGCATTCACTACATGTCTGTACATCCATGACAGCATGAAACATGCGACTGGTGACACCTGCTGTGGCACTTGCAACAGTGACTTGACGGGCAGTGGTCCTCCTTCGAGCACCCCTGTCCATTCACCTGTGTGGGACCTCACCTGCACTCTGGCTATGGCTAGTGTCTACACTCACACTTGCCATAGTCATCACACTAGCCTGTTCCATGCCACCACCCACCAACTGTCCATTATCTGTGGCTGATGGGTATGGGTTATGTGTGGGCATTGTGTCTGTGTGTGGGGACATTGTGCACAACTGTGGGATGCCAACTGATGGCACTGATTCAGCCCCTGAAAACCACACCTGTGCCTCAGTAGGACCACCATCATTGTCAGAGTCTGCAGAGACACTGACATCAGATTCTCAGCTGGAGGGATCACGACCACCATGTCCACCTGTGAGGGGAAGACAACATATGTAAATTAATACCTGTACTATGAGGTTTGCTGGTACATACACATGCACACACATACGCTTGCATGCATGCACACACGGACACTCACACAGACATATACAGGTGAGGTGACATAAAGGCATTACACAGAAATCACAATAGCCAACTGGTGACATTTACAACACACAGTCAGACCACAACATACACACTCTGGACAGGCCCTCAACATCATGAAGTGCAGCCCATTCCATTTAATCTTACTAGTAATATACACCTCTGGGATACTTGAGTAGTGTTAGTAGGTGATGGACCTTCACCTAACACACGCTGCACACATGTACACATTATTGATGTTCACCTGTATATCACAGTGGCAACTCCTACAGAAAATACCTCTCAGCTGTATAGGGTTTTGCTAAATGTCTAGATGTGTGGCTCATCTGTTATGTCTGTTCCTCATAAATCCTGTGTTTGTCTGACATTACTGGCATGATCTGAGGATTGGCGTCACTAATTAATGACATATGGTTGCAGACATCAAAACCTGCAGTAAATGTATGTTAAAACAAATCCAGTTATTCTAACAACTTTCTAAGCTCACAGTGGACATAATAAGTGTACACACCCCTGTTAACATGCCAGGTTTTTGTGATATATTACATAAGACCACAGAAATCATGTCATAACTTTTCCCACCTTTAATGTGACCTATAACCTGTACAATTCAATTGAAGAACATACACATTGGTTAGGGGTAACATATAGCAAATGAGATACATACAATAGGCTGGTTGCATGAGTGTGCACACCCTTAAACTAATACTTTGTTAAAGCACATTTTGATTTAATTACAGCATTCAGTACTCTTGGGAAGGAGTCTATCAAAATGGCACATCTTGACTTGGCAATATTTGCACACTCCCCTTGCAAAAGCCCTCCAACTCATTCAGATTGCAACGGCATCTCTTGTGCACAGCCCTCTTCAGGTCACCTCACAGATTTTCTATTAGATGTAGGTGTGGGCACTGGCTGGGTCATTCCAAAACATTGAATGTCTTTTGGTGAAGCCATTCTTTTGTTGATTTGGATGTATAGTTTGGGCATTGTCATGTGGAAAGGTGAAATTCCTCTCCATCTACAGCTATCTAAAGCCAAAAGGGACTGGTACTTGGAACTGTTCATAATCCCCTCCACCTTGGCTATAGCCCAGTACCAGCTTATGACCAGCAATCCCAAAGCAGGACACTGCCATCACCATGCTTCACCGTGGAGATGGTGTTCTTTTGGGGATGTGCAGTGCTGTTATTGCGCCAAACAAACCTTTTGAAATTATGGCCAAAAAGTTCAAACTTGGTCTCATTACACCATAACACATTTTCCCACATGCTTTTGGGAGACTTGATGTATTGTTTTTCAGAATTTAGCCAGGCCTGGAAGTTGTTCTGTGTGAGAAAAGGCTTCCATCTTCCAACCCTACCCCATAGGCAAAACATATGGAGAATATGGGAGATTGTTGTCACATGTAGTACATAACCAGTACTTACCAGAGATTCTTGCAACTCCTTTAGTGTTGCTGTAGGTCTCCTGGCAGCCTCCCTGAACAGTTTTGGTCTTGTCTTTGCATCAAATTTGGATGGACATCCACTTCTTTGCAATGTCACTGTTCTCCCATATTTTCTCCACCTTTTGATGGCTGTCTTCACCATGTTCCGTGGTATATGCAATGCTGTGGAAATTTTATGTACCCTTCTCCTGGCTGATACCTTTCAACAATGAGATCCCTTTAATGCTTTGTAAGCTCTCTGCGAACCATGGCTGTTACTGTAGCAGGCAACTGAGTAAATATCAGGAAAAGCCTAGTAGGACAGTTGACCGTTATTTGTTGTTAATCAAAGAGTCTCTGTAATTGATGGCAGGTGTGTACCCAAGAAGATGTAATGCTATAATTAAATCAAAAGCTGCTTCAACAAAGTATTAGCTTCAGGCTATGCACACTTATGCATCTAGCTTATTGTATTTTTTTTATGTTTCATACTTGTTCCCCTAACAGGTTTGTTTGTTTATCAATTGAATTGTACAGGTAATAGGTCACATTAAAGGTGGGAAGAGATGTAAAATGGTTTATTGTGGTGTCATTTTTGTATATCACAAATACCTGGCATTTTAACAGGGGTGTGTACACTTTTTATATGCACTGTATAAGAGTACTTTTAAAATATGTCCCTAGTTTTTACCCTTTGTACCCCCATTTTGTCAGTCTTTGTCCAGATTTTTTGTACTGACAGGTTGTGAGGTATGCTACAGATATAAAAAAAAAGTTCCAAAATCACAAACTAAGAAATACTTGCTGCTGGAAGTCAAACAGTCCAAAACCAAGACTTAAAAATGCAAGTGTTGCTCAAGAAATGCAGTACAATCCAGTAAAAGTGTAAAACACGTTTAATCCAAGAAATACAGTACAATCCAGGAAGCATTTAAGCACTTTCATTTCAAACCCTTTAAAACTTCATCAGATACAAGTTGTAACAGTTCTGAAGCCATTTAAATAAACTTCACTGGTCATGTGATCCTTTTGAAATTTTAAAGCAACATTCACCTATTATATACATCCCTCAAAAAAGTATATGTTCTCATTAAATTCATACCCTAATATACATGCTGTTTTAATTGTTATGCTATTAAAATTAGTTCATGTGATTGTCATGCACAGTAATCTTTATAAATAAACCATTAATAATAATAATAAAAATAAAAGTGAAAATAATAGTAGCAGCAAAGCATTATTTTTATAACAATTTATCTCTCCCATGCCTTTAGTTTCAGGATGGGAGCAATACTGACATGGTCGTTTAGTCCTGGTTGCCTATATGCCTCTAGTTGCAGTTGCCATTTTAATTCATATTGATCCAATATTACTGTACAAGGACCCCCCCCCCCGGCTTTTCTTTCTCCACTCTTTCTAATATGCTAAATTTAAAAGAGTGGTCAGAGTGTTCACTTAGATGCCTAAACAGTGCATTGGTTCTTTCTTTTTAAATTTCGTATATATTTTCATAAATACAATTACATAGCTTTCGCTCTGTTTTTCCCACATAAAACCCATCACATCCCTGACATTTTGAGATGTAAATTATGCCTGCAGTGTCACAGTTGTATTTACCCTTTATGTTTAATTTTCTTCCCTTTAGATTGATTTGAGTGCCCTCAAGTATATGTTTGCAGTAACTGCATCTCCCATATTTTGACATCCCGTTAGTTAAAGCATTTGCCACTTTCCTTTTTGCTTCAGCCATGTTTTTTATGTTACTGCCTCTTCTATATGTAGTGGGCATTACCCTATGCCATTGATTATGTTTGGGTGTTCTTGTAGCACCTTCCAGTTTTTGTTCAAAATCCATTTTATACTACCACTAGCTTTATTAAAGGTGGTAACAAAGGCATTGTGGTATTTTTTATGATTACCATAATTTCCAGTGGTATTGGTAATTACCTTGTTTTGTGAATTCCTTGTCAAAATAGATTGATAAAATCCATTTTTTCTTTTAGATGTAACTTCTAATGTTAACTCATTTAATAATTCTGATGAGTAATCTCTTCTAGTTAACATCCCTACTAGGGTGTCCACTTCTTTAATGTAGTCTTCGTCTAAGGTGTTCATTCTGGCCACTCTAACCAATTGACCCTTTGCCACTGCTCTTTTCTGTTTAAAAGGGTGGCAGCTGGTGAAGTGGAGTAACATGTTGGAATATGTTGGTTTCCTGTATATACTAGCTACATATTCCCCCAAACCATAATTCTTCCTAAGCATAACATCCAAAAATGGCATCTCGTTTTGGTTATATTGGCATATAAACTTAAGGAACTCTGTACTTTCATTAATATACTGTAGGAAGTTTTTAATGTAGCCTCACTATTTCCCCATATAAGGAAGATGTCATCCACATAGCGCAGGTGTAATTTAATATTGTCTGTGTGGACTCTGTTATGCACAAACCTCTTTTCTCACTCCAACATAACTACATTTGCCAAGGACCCCACTGGGGAGCCCATGGCCACTCCTTCTTTTTGTTTGTAAATGTCTTCCTCAAAGTATATGTAGTTATTGGTGAGAACTATTTTTTAAGAGTTCTATGACATTATTTACTATAGTCTGGTCCAGGTTTTTGTTTTCCAAGTAATCCCTAGTCCATTCTAGGGCTATATTGTGTAGAATGATGGTATATAGATCCCTTATATCTATAGTAGTCATAATATCTTCCTTTTCAAATCTAATAGTGTTCATTTTGGACAGGAAGTCCCAAGAGTCCATACACAGATGTTCTTGTGTTAAAAAATGTTTACATTTAGTGTCACTATACTGAGCGCATGGAACAGTGATGGAGTCCCTACCATCCACTATCGGTCTCATAGGTGGATGGTTAAGTGACTTGTGGATTTTAGAGACTCCAAAAATTTTAGGGATTCTGGGTGATATGACTGCTATTTAAATTCATCCATGTCTATTCTTCTCTCTAGAACATGTCTCTGATTTGATAAGTTAATCTCAAATATGCACTGTTTAATTCTGATCTACTACTTCTTTCATATGTTTCTGCTTGTAGCATTCCATTTATGTTGTTCTTATATGTTTCCTGCTTCATAATTACAATACCCCCACCCTTGTCGGTTTCATGACCCATAATTCATTGAGATGTATGAAATCCATAATTGCTTCCCCTATATCATTACTGTTGTTTTTCTTTCTTTTCTTGTTATTGCTCTCATAATGAGCCCTTAAATCGGTTATACACATTTTTTTCAAATATGTTTAGAACAGGGTGTACTGGTGGGTTATATAAGCTACTTGATCTTAGTGTATCATAAATGCTATTACTTTTATCCTGCTTAAATAACAGTTGAAAATATATATAATTTTAAATCAATTAGTACATTAGTCAAGTTTATTTCACTTTTGGGTACAAAATTCATACCTTTTGCAAAATAATCAGCTACATCTGTCCATATAGAGTGTTCAGTGTAGTTATATAACTTAAAGTCCTTCTCCTTGTTGTATACACCAACTGGGCCCTCCCTCCGACCCAATTCCACTTCATATCCTGATTCAGTTTCTTTTCTTTGAGCTATAATGTTCTCATCCCCATGTCTGTTCAGGTATTCCTCCTCCGGTATGGTGGTGCATTGCCTTGGTAATAGGTGTTCCCTTTGCCCTGAAATGGGCCCTTCGCATAGTCCTTCCTGTTGTAATATACTCTTTGTTGATTCTGCAGTCATTCCGACCTCCTGGGTAATGGAAAATCCTGCTGGCAGTTAGGGTTGTTGGGTGAGAAGTGGTTACTGTCCCAGTGTTCATCACTGATATTATTTTCTTGTTTATACTGGTACAGTTATCCCCTCCTGTTCCCATTGCCTGGTTGCCTAGCTGTTCATCAAAACCTTTCCAAGTTTGTGAGGTCACTGGTGTGGGGGGGGGGTAGGCCTTTCCCATTTCATACTCTCTTCTATCTCGTTCGTATGTTTTCATCTTATACCCCTTAGTTTTTAAATACTTTGTTCTGTATTACAAAATACTCGTCCATGCCTGGTTTTGTAGTCCTGGTATGATTTGTCATTAACAATACTGTCATTTAACCTTGTAACCTCTTATTATTATGGTGAACTATGAGTTCCATAAATTCACACCCTTGTTTGTCAAAGAGAGCCACAAGATCATTGTGTGAGGGTGAGTTGATGTTTGTCCCAGTGGGATACCACCACTGCCTAGAGCCCTTCAGCACTCTGTTTGCTTTAATATTCTCCAATAAGTAAAAATTCTCCAACTGCAACTTTTTTAGCTTAAACAGTTTTTGATCCAGTAATTCCAGTCTTCGTGAAACATCTGTTATTTCTATAACATTGTTTTCATTAGTGAATCCAACCCCTTTTTTTGAATCCATTCATTAATGTTAGGAATATTATTCCATGCTGTTACTCCATTAATGCTATGCCCCACTGTTTTTTAACTACCAAAACAACCTAAGTTGTTACTTACAGTTGTTGTGTTGGCCAGTTCATTGGTAGTTTGCTGAGTCGCAGAACTGTTTCCAACCTGTCTAGCCCCAGCAGGATTACTGGAACTAGGAGCGGGCATGTGTAGGGGTGTATTGTCCAAACGCTGTGATAGCTGCTGCACTACTAATGTTAAATTTCCAACTGTTTGCTGCAACACAGTGATTTCCGACCTCAAAGTGCTTTCCCCTGAGTCAGGGAATAACGGCTGGGATAAACCGTTGTTTCCAGTTGCCATACCAAACCAGAAGCACAAAAAAAAATGTTCCAAAATCACAAACTAAGAAATATTTGGTGCTGGAAGTAAAACTGTCCAAAACAAACTGTCCAAAACCAAGCCATAAAAACTTCAAGTGTTGCTTAGGAAATGCAGTACAATCCAGTAAAAGTGTACAAACATGGGTTTAATCCTAGAAATACAATACAATCCAGTAAGCGTATAAGCGCTTTCATTTTAAACCCTTTAAAACTTCATCAGATACAAGTTGTAACTGTTCTGAAGCCATTTAAATAAACTTCACTGGTCATGTGATCCTTTTGAAATTTTAAAGCAACATTCCCCTATTATACACATCCCTCAAAAAAGTATATGTTGTTATTAAATTCATGCCGTAGTATACATGCTGTTTTAATTGTTATGCTATTAAAATTAGTTCATGTGGTTGTCATGCACAGTAATCTTTATGAATAAACCATTAATAATAATAAAAATAAAAGTGAAAATAACAGTAGCAGTAAAGCATTATTTTTATAACAATTTATCTCTCCCATGCCTTTAGTTTCAGGATGGGAGCAATACTGACATGGTCGTTTAGTCCTGGTTGCCTATATGCCTCTAGTTGCAGTTGCCATTTTAATTCATATTGCTCCAATATTACTGTCCAAAGACCCCTCCCCCACTTTAAACAGTGCATTGGTGGTTCTTTCTTTTTTAATTTTGCATAAATGTTCATAAATACAATTACGGAGCTTTCGCTCCATTTTTCCCACATAAAACCCATCAACATCCCTGACATTTTGTGATGTAAATTTTGCCTGTAGTGTCACCATTGTATTTACCCTTTATGTTTAATTTTCTTCCCTTTAGATTGATTTGAGTACCCTCAAGTATGTATTTGCAGTAGCTGCATCTCCCACATTTTGCCATGCTGTTAGTTAAAGCATTTGGCACTTTCCTTTTTGGTAATGCTCACTATTATTTATAGAAGAGGCAGTAATATAAAAAACATGGTTGAAGCAAAAAGGAAAGTGGCAAGGGCCAATTGTAAGGGCAATGCATCAATCTTTTCTTTGGTCTAGTCCCTGATGCAGAGTCAAATGTGGATTAAGAATGCACTTCTGTCATTACCTGCAATGCCATGCTAGTACTAGACTCCCTTATATCTATCTCTGGAATTGCAAAATTCCTTTCTTCTTGTCCAGAATCAGATTTATTACTTTGGCTGGCAGACGGTAGTATTTCTTCATTGGTAGTGGAGATAGTAACTTCTCTTCTACTTCTTATCCCATTATAAGGTCTTTTGCCAAAATTTCTATTTCCTGTTCTTTCTTCTACGTCATTCCTGGGCCATTCAAAGATGTGCCCTTGTTTGAAATCTTGGTAGTCACGTGCTAATTTCCTAGTATTTTGCTCTTTAAGTTTGGTGTCATAGACACAAGTTAAACTGTAATGTTTCCAGTTTACGAATAGAGGCCTCCCCTAGAGGCATATTTTCTAGCTCTGCTTGTATTTCCTGATGCTAAGTGCAGCTTTCTCTTCTTCTGGTCTAAAATACTCAATTAACAAATTCATGTATTTTATACTCGTATCCAGATTAATAGTCTGCCATTGTGCAAGTAAATCCGGGTAGGTATTGTCATAAGTAGGAAGACATTTCACTCTCATGCCTCTGGGGACAATTTTATGATGTATAGTTGAATCACTGCCATTGAAGCCTTTTAAGTTTAAAGGCAGCCTTTTCCACTTCATGAAATATGGTATAAAAATCAGTTTCTTCATTATTAGACATGCTATAATCAAACAGTCTCATTTCCAAGATTCAATTGTATCAAAGGATTATTGAGCTCACTAACAAACTCAGATAGCGATGAGGAATTCTTCATCTTCTCTTTAGGTACCAAATTAGTGTTCAGCAGATTCTCAGCCATGTGTAATACAGGTAGGAAACCAATTAAAATGAAGAAAACGTAGCTGTATTGCTGAAGGCTCTGAGCATAAATGTAGAAATGTAGTAAGAAAAAAATCCTCGGTTCCACCACAGCTGTAAAAATGTTAAAAACAAACTTTAATCTTCAGTAAAAACAACAAAAACAGGAGCACAGTAAAATTCCCTGATAAGCGCTTTCGGCTTACTAGCCTTCATCATATCATATGTCTTAGCTGTGCTCACCCTGAATTTAAAGACAGGATAAACCAATCAATGTTCCAGACACATAGTCATAACCAATGAAAAACTCATTAGTTTGCATACAGCATATCTCCTGTGTCTTGCTGTGAACCAATCATGATTGTATCTCAAAGTATCAAATGTCTGATATCCTAATGGCAGAACTATCCAATAGCAACAACGTTAATGATTTGCATACATCATAAATCCTGCTTCTCTGACCACTCTTTTAAATTTAGCATATTAGAAAGAGTGGAGAAAGAAAAGCGGGGGGGGGGGGGCTTGAACAGTAATATTGGATCAACATGAATTAAAATGGCAACTGTAACTAGAGGCATATAGGCAACCAGGACTAAACGACCATGTCAGTATTGCTCCCATCCTGAAACTAAAGGCACAGGAGAGATAAATTGTTATAAAAATAATGCTTTGCTGCTACTGTTATTTTCACTTTTATTTTTATTATTATTAATGGTTTATTTATAAAGATTACTGTGCATGACAACCACATGAACTAATTTTAATAGCATAACAATTAAAACAGCATGTATACTAGGACATGAATTTAATGACAGCATATACTTTTTTTGAGGGATGTGTATAATAGGGGAATGTTGCTTTAAAATTTCAAAAGGATCACATGACCAGTGTAGTTTATTTAAATGGCTTCAGAACTGTTATAACTTGTATCTGATAAAGTTTTAAAGGGTTACACTTTGACTGGATTGTACTGCATTTCTTGAGCAACACTTGAAGTTTTTACCGCTTGGTTTTGGACTGTTTGACTTTCAGCAGCAGGTATTTCTTAGTTTGCGCTACAGATATGTTACATCTCTTGCAAATAGGCCCCTGTGATGACCACTTTGATGCAATGCAGTTAACCCCACCACAAGTGAACATCCACATATCACAGTATGGCTAAGAGTAACGGTTGTGTGCATGATAAAATGCATGATCGTAATATGCCTGGGGTATTGGTGAGCAACAACAGGACAATACCATACTCACCAGCTTCAGGCTGCTGTCCCACATTCAGACCAGAGGTACCTATGTAGTTGTGGGGGAGAGGTATTGTCAGAAGACTCACATGTGGCATTGGTACAAGATGAATGCTACTTTTTTGCACATGTACAGTACAAGCTCTGATACTACACAATTTGCTGTCCTTCACCATAGATGTGCACCTGTGTGCATTACAAAACCCCACCCACAAATGTAGTTTGACCTGACATATGCATCTAGATACTCTACGGAAGCCAGTATGACTGCTACAGTATTCAATTGATGTGCACTGGGGCCTTACCTGGATGCTCCTCATCTGTTGTCTGGATGCCACCCACCTCCACGACTTGTGTGTGCTGGCATGTGGTGAGCTCATCCCACAGTGTGGTTCACACCTGTAGATTCTGTTGGCTATGGCCATACATCACCCCATGGTGCTGGATTATCATATGGTTAATGGCCACAGTTTCAGCTGCAGTGTATGACAGCTGTCTTGCACTCTGCATTTCATCTGGAAGACATAAACAGGGAAGCACATTACAGGACCTCATACATTGGTCAACGTTATTTAAATAACCTGCACATCAACATTGACTAGCATTAGTCACCACTTATGACCACATCATACCCCTGTCATCTATCAGCACAGTATGAGCTTGCATTGCACTCCTGGTCCTGATGTATCATGTTCTCCACAATGAGGGCCAGTAAATTGCACAATCCACCGTTCATCATTCACCTTTGTGTAGAGGGATGACAGTGGTCATCTTCCTTGCATATGGGATGTCAATGGTGCTCAGGCTTTGCTTGTGTACAGTGTGTAATGGAGCTGGGAGCATATGCTTGAGTTCATGTAGGATGCAGACAGGGATGTTATCAAGTCCCATAGAGACTTACTTTTGTTGCCTTTGTTTAAGCATTATGGACCTCCTCCCTGATGATGGGGGGAGGGGTGCGGGTGCTGTGCATATCCACCTATACTGATGGTGGGACAGGAAGGTGATGTTTTCCTTTAACCTGTCTGCAGCGGGTTGGCTATAGCTATGCTGTGTGTGTATGTAGTGTGATTGACCACCAGTACAGGGTTGGTTGGATTGTTGCCTCTGAGATTGAAGACATATATGAAGAAGGCCTTGTGATTGACCTTGGTAGATGTGCCCAATTTGTACTCATAGTTCGCCTTACAGTAATTCACCTGTGACCGTATATGCTTGTTCAGACATAGGTTGACTTGCTTTCAAGTTAGTCCCTGCTCTTACTTGGCCCTGTACAGCCAATATAGTGACTGATTATGTGGCTTGTGTATTGCTGCTGTCCAGCAAAGGGGATTACTCTACCTTGGTGGAGGCAGGTTTTATGAGTCAGGTATTGCTGAGTCCATACAGCTATGTAGGTGCTCATATAGCTGTTTGTAGTAGGCATGGACACAAGGTCATAACACAGTTGGACACCTCTCCATTTTCAGCCTGATAATCATGGTTATTCTAGTACTCATGTCTGTGTCAGGGCAATGCATCAACCAGTAGCTGTAGAAATGTATGTCTGTTGGATGCACATAAACTAAGATTACACACATGTACAACATGTACAGCTTATTTACCTGATGCTTTCCATCTCATGTCTGTTGTTTTGAGGCTTCCAGCTACACCTACTCATACATACATGTGCAAAGGTAATACCTGATATACATTTCTGTTCTATGTCAGTATGGCACACTGAATTTACACTCTTGCTGCTCAGTCATACCTCTCAACCTATTAGACCAGGACATCTGGAGGATGACGCACATAAATGCGGTGCAATGGCCCAAAATTAGTGACACTTTATTAATATTTCTGTAACACACTTAAGTCAGTTGATAGCACAGTAGACTTTGCATTCACAGAAATGCCCTGAAGGGCACTCATATGTATGCTATTATGTTCTAATGTCAGTCTTCACAGATTTGCCAGTGATTTGCCAGACATAACAAACCTCTATGAGTAAATGACTACAAATATGAGGCACATATATGGTCAGTGTACATAACACTGGACAGTTGAATGGTATAAGCTCAGTATATCACATGCAGTTCAACAGACATGTCTGTGACAGTAGTTTACCATGCACATACCCTGTATAGGTCTCTTAGATTAGTGAGACAAATGTGTATCATAGTTGCATTTGCAAGTAACATATGAATATTTGCGACATCCCACTAGCTGGCCTAGCAGTGTCACATCAGTATTGTTCAACAAACACTCTAGTAGTAGTCATATGTGAGCTGTCCTTTCCTGAGTGACTCAGGGGCCTGAGCTGTGATGTGTGTCACTGCAGACAGACCCAGATGCTATGGCCATAGCTGCTGATCAGCAATATATCAGTACAGCAAGTTTTATTGAGACATTTGTTTCACATCCTACTTCCCATTATTGCATACTCCCTACTGCATTCCACTACATGCTTACTTGTTTGACTTACCCTTTTTTTTTTCAAGTATTCTTGGTTTCTGTTTCTGTTTCTGTCTCTGTCTCTCTCTCTCTCTCTCTCTCTCTCTGTCTACACATGTAGAGGTATAGACCTGTTTTGCATAGGCAGCAGCTTCCTTTTGGAGTTAATGCTCATGTGCAGGTGATGGCCTGTGCATCAATCGGTATCCCCCACTTGCAAATTGCATGCAGAACATATGTGTTGTTATTCCAATAGCCAATGGCATGGCCACACACTCCTATGATTCAGGACTTCATGTGGGCATTCCTACTTTCCCTTGCCTGTGAAGTGGACATCATGGAGGCACGTGGACAACAGCATCACAGAGGGTAGTTGGAAATACCTCTTACAACAAAAAATGTGGAGACAGCCCAACAAAATGGGGGAGAAGGTTCCAGACTTAGGGACAGAATGTAAGTATTGCTATTATACAGTCGGATTAATGCTAGTTTAACAGGGTTTGTGTGGACATGGATTTTCTGTGTGATTTTAACTCTGACAGTGTTGTGTGGTTGACATAACTCTCCAATGGAGGGCTATCTGCAGAATGACCAGAAGTTTGACTCTTATGTTTGGTCTGTTCCTCAGACAGTTTTTGTCCTTGGCAAATCAGTAGCATACTCAGGGGATTGCAGTCAGTAAATGCTAGCATCCATTTGTGTTTCTAACTTCATATCCCTCAGAAAAGATACATTACAACAAACCCTGTAACACCAGCAACTTTTTCAGTTTATGACAACAATATTTCAAATATGCCCCTGTTTTTGGGTCTCTGTCCCCCAATTATGTCAGGCTTTGTCCAGATGTTATGCAGTAAGAGGTTAATAGTTATGGTATATCATTATTTAGTGCCTTCATTCCTGATATCATCCCAGTGATGTAGCAGAATGCCAGATATGTTATGAGGAAGATGCCATATATATGAGGACAAAGCCTGGACATTCTGTGGGAATCTGCACAGTTAAGAGATATGCGTATGTCTGGTGATTGTTAACAGACTGTCAGGATTGTGTAGCAGTGTAGTGTGTAAATGTTAGTTGGGCTGTGTAGGGAGGGGGTAGATGTAAGTGTCATGGCTCCTTTTCTATCTGACTGTGCATGCTGCTCCAGTTTCTGGTGGTCGGTCGGCTGTATATGTTTGTAGGGGCAAACTGAAACATGTCTCGTACCACCTCGGGACTCCTACTACACTGTGACTTGGGGCACTATATGTAGGGGTAGTGTGTGAGTAGAAAACATGATATTTTTGTCACACAGTTGTTATACTCTAGTGTTCATTTTACTTAACAGTATGTCACTGTGACTGTGGTGAAATTGGTTGTGGATATGCACTTTCATACCGGTGTCTGTTTTTCACTACTGTTACATCACTGTAGTGCCTGATATATTTGCAAATGCATGTGTAATTCCCCATAGCTGATTTGGGGTAGTGTTGTGTCAGTCTGACTGGACTGTAGTTAGGATGGTGCTTGGTGACATGCTTAGCAGCTCATTGTAGTTTCCCTAATATCATGTTATGTCCAGATATGCATAGGATGTCCAGTGTCTGGCTCATATATTTGCTCTGGTCCCCATAAGTGTTGTGTATTTCTAATAAATCAGTGGGATGATGTGAGGATTTAAGCTACTAACTAATGAGAAGCAACTGAGTCTTGCACTTGTGCTATTTCAGTCGATATATGTTAGAACAGACAGTGATACTGCAGCAACTGTCTCAGCTTATCTAATCAGGTATTTCAGATATGTCTCTATTTTCATGGCTTCCTCCCCCCACTTTGTCAGGCTTGGTTCAAATTTGTTGCACTAAGGGATTCTGTCAACTGGCTAGAGTGTTTCAGAATGTCCAGGTTTATTGCTCATATTTTTTTCTCTTCCACACATTATTTGTATTTCTCTGGTAAATCACTGCGATGATCTGAGGATTTATGTTAGTAAATGATGACATGCATTTCAGTTTCAGACCTCATATCCTTCATAAAATGTATGCTGAAACAAACCCTGTTACTCTAGCAACTTTCTACATTTATAATAGCAATATTTAAAATACATCCCTAGTTTTGGCCCATTGTCCCCCCATTTTGACAGCCTTTGCCCAGATGTCTTGCACTTAGAGGTTGAGAGATATGGTTCTGAGGTATGACTGCACTACATGTTGTGTACATTATATATATATATATATATATATATATATATATATATATATATATATATTTATATATATATACACATACGCACACACACTATATATATATATATATATATATATATATATATATAAATATATATATATATCAGTGGCGGATCCAGGAATTTGCAGAAGGGGGGGGCACAGTCTGGATAGTTGACTACCGGGGTGGAAGCAAGAAAGTGGGACACAAAGCTCTGACATCACGTCTGGAAAGGGATTCACTTCATAACATTGAAATATCAAAATACTGAAACTCAAAACACTGAAACCAAAATACTGAAAGCTCAAAATACTGAATACTCAAAATGCTGAAACTCAAAATACTGAAAACACATATTATGTACTCAGCTTAAACAACATAAATCATAACAATTTCTACCAAATATGCGGGGCAAGCCCCTGCACTTCATGGCTGCACACCCTGCTAATTAAATATATCAACTCCAAGATTGCACATAAGTAAGTGCAATCTTGGAGTAGATATATATAATTAGCAGGGGTGGGTGCAGCCCCACATGGGTGCAGGGCTTGCTGCATATATTTGGTAGTAATTGCTATGATTTATGTTGTTTAAGCTGAGTTTATGCATAAAATGTGTTTTCAGTATTTTGAGTTTCAGTATTTTGAGTATTCAGTATTTTGAGCTTTCAGTATTTTGGTCTTCAGTATTATGAAGTTTTGTCATTTTCAGTATTATGAAGTTTCAGTGTTATGAAGTGAATCCCTGGAAAGACATCACTTTACATTCAGTTACACATGATTTTACTGTGGATGTGGTAGCAGGAAAAAGTAATTCCTACACAGCACATCTATTTTCAGTGCATGACTGGAAAACAATTGTTGACCATACCAACTCACATTCTCCTTCCATGGCATAGTGGGCATATGGACTCTTATAAACTTGTAAAGAATCCCACTGAAGTTGGAAATAACCAGAGTGAAGTCTACTTTGTTGTTAAACATAAAATATATACCAGACATTAGGATAAATTAGTAAAAACTTCATTTATTGATGTACCAAATAAACTAAACTCATAAAACTTTCCTTAGCTGACCATTATGTTTTTGTATTGTTTACTGTTCTTTCTCTGGGTTTAAGCAGAACTAATTTTCTTTAACAAAAGTCCTACTGTACCTTTTCTCTCCTTTCAACAAATTCTGGTGTGAGTGAAGGAGGGGGAGGCAATGCTGGTCTCCAGGAGTTCAAAAATGCCGGTGGTCTTCTTTCTTAAGTCAAAGTTCAATGAAACTAATTGTTTTTAGGTCAATGGTTTCCACGTTCATAGCCATCTGAATTTGAGTAATTTCATCTTCCAGCTCGTGGTCTTTGACAGTGAACTTCTGTCCTTTTGAACTTTCACTGAGCTTGGATTGCAGTCACTGCAGCTTCAGCACTGGGGAAATAGTTCTAATTTGGAGAATGCAGTACTTTCTACAACTGTGTTTTATAATTGGAATAGTCTCTGTAGCAATTACCATTTTTGGGAGTTGAATATAAGCTGACAATTTCCAATACAATTGCTGCTACCTTGTTTTCCACAGCTACTGGCAACTTAAATGCAGCAGTGTTATATTATCATTTTGCCAGATTTTAAAGAATTCAACAGATGGTTCAGCCTTAAGAAAGCTTTGTGACCATTTAGCTTCACTGTTCAGGAGGTTTGGCTGTAAGTTAGAGAACACCATCATTGTACATGTCAGTGATGTTGGTGTCCTAGTTAACATTTGTCTTTGGAGAACTGAGTTCTGCTGTGGTACTACTCTGAATTCTGTGATCATTTCTCTTCTGTTTGTCAGGTTTTCTCCATTTTTTCATGTCCATTTGTATCTGCAAGTTTCCCTTAATACAACTCATGCTCCTGAACATCTGCTCACCTTTTGTTGTCTTCCATTTCTTTGCATTGCTCATGTATACATCCCTCCTGAACTTCTCTTGCTGTCATCTATCAAACTCTGCATTAAAGTTTTACATAATGTACCCTGCTCTCATTATCTTTAGAGAGCCTTCTTTCCTCAGCCACTTCTAAAGCCTTCACAGACAGTCATTTTGCCTTCTTAATCTTCTTTCTATTTAGAATTAATTGTTTGCAACTTCCTGGGTAATATTTCAAACTTCTGTCCATAGTTCATGTACTCTGTCCAGCATGCCTAATCCCTGACTACTGGTACTTCTCTTACTTTGTATGCTGCCTGTGGAGTAGAAGACTTCTGTGGAATTTCTATGTTGCCTGGGGAGTAGATGACTTCTATGATGGTAGTACTGACTTCTCTGATGGTACTTCTATGAATTTCTATGTTGCCTGTGGAGTGGATGACTTCTGATGGTAGAGCTCTGACTACTGGTACTTCTTTTACTTTCTATGCTGCCTGTGGAGTAGATGACTTCTGTGATGGTAGCGCTCTGACTACTGGTACTTTTTACTTTCTATGTTGCCTGGGGAGTAGATGACTTCTATAATGGTAGTACTGACTTCTCTGATGGTACTTCTATGAATTTCTATGTTGCCTGTGGAGTGGATGACTTCTATGATGTTAGAGCTTTGACTGCTGGTACTTCACACTTCCTATGCTGCCTGTGGAGTAGAGGACTTCTGTGGAATTTCTATGCTACCTGTGCAGTGGATGACTTCTGATGGTAGAGCTCTGACTACTGGTACTTCTTACTTTCTATGTTGCCTGGGAGTAGATGACTTCTATGATGGTAGTACTGACTTCTCTGATGACACTTTTATGAATTTCTATGTTGCCTGTGGAGTGGATGACTTCTGATGGTAGAGCTCTGACTACTGGTACTTCTTACTTTCTATGTTGCCTGGGAGTAGATGACTTCTATGATGGTAGTACTGACTTCTCTGATAGCACTTTTATGAATTTCTATGTTGCCTGTGGAGTGGATGACTTCTATGATGGTAGAGCTCTGACTGACTACTGGTACTTCTCACTTTCTATGCTGCCTGTGGAGTAGATGACTTCTGTGATGGTAGTGCTCTGACTACTGGTACTTTTTACTTTCTATGTTGCCTGGGGAGTAGATGACTTCTATAATGGTAGTACTGACTTCTCTGATGGTACTTCTATGAATTTCTATGTTGCCTGTGGAGTGGATGACTTCTGATGGTAGAGCTCTGACTACTGGTACTTCTTTTACTTTCTATGCTGCCTGTGGAGTAGAGGACTTATGTGATGGTAGTGCTCTGACTACTGGTACTTCTTACTTTCTATGTTGCCTGGGAGTAGATGACTTCTATGATGGTAGTACAGGCTTCTTTGATGATACTTCTATGAATTTTTATGTTGCCTGTGGAGTGGGTGACTTATGGTGGTAGAGCTCTGATTGACTATGTTGCCTGTGAAGAACATTATTGGTATTTATCTTACTTTCTATGTTGCCTGCGGAGTAGATGACTTCTCTGATGGTAACACTCCGACTTAATTAGTAGTCAGACTTTGTCAATATGTTATGCCATCTAAACATATGTATAAAAACATTCTCGGATGTCTTTCTGCAAATATGGATTACAGAGGAGTAGTCTATCGGGATGTCCCTATGCATGAACAGCAACACTAAACTGTTAAGGCGCTCTTGTCCCATGGTACTCCAGAGTTCAGACTTTATCAGTTTTAAGGCTGAATTAGCCCTCTTTATTCCAGCAGTTGTGACTGGAGTGAGCAAGAGTGTATTTAATACAAACGAAATGTTTGGGAACATTTTGACATTTGTTTGTGAATAGGTCTGCTTCAAATCATTTAGCAGTGCAGAATTGTGCGATATAGCCTCCCATGTCCTTTTCCACAGTCTGAGCTCTTGGTGGAATGCTGTTGAAGGAAAGTCAAAAAAATGTTTAAGTGAACTCTATCTAATGTTAAGCTGTTCAAGTTTGATGGAATTAGTGAGAGTCCTTGAATTGCTGTTGATGCCATTGCAGTGAATCGTATGGGCAGTTTATGAATGAAGTGATCCAGAAAGGGAATAAAAATTGCTCTTCACCAGTACTCTTCTGAAGTCTCTCCAGTCACATTGTTCCTCATAGTCTGTTTGCTACAGACACGTGGAAGGGGTAATTCAGTATTATTGCAGAAGCTCCCCATTTCTGACATATCTCTGAAGATATTCCTAAACTCATTCTCAATGTTTGCACGAACAGCCTGCAGCTCATTAAGCACACAGCTGACATGCTCATATGCATACAGTATGTCTTGTGACAATCCTTGCAGAGGTTTGCTAAGGGGCTTAGTATAGCCAAACAAGAACCTTGATGACTGAAAGGAAACAATAAAGCAAGACTTAGTAATTGAACTGTAAAACACTGGCATCTGTCAAAGTTTTTCCATCCCACTGTGGCCCTCTGTTATTCATAATATTGTCTAAACAGTGAATGAGTGCTTCATAGATATGATAGAAGTCATCAAAGGCTGTATGCCTCTCCACCCATCTGGTCTCACACAGCAACTTCAGCTTTTGTTTTTCTATAGGTTTTTTGCCACTTGCCTTTTGCTGTAAGTTTATGTATTGCACTGATTCCTCTAGACATCTTTGCCTTTTTGGGGAGTATTTGAAAAACAAACCAACTTCCTTCACTATATTTAACATTATTCGTACTTCTGGAATTTGGCAAGCCTTTGAAAGTACGAGGTTCAAATGGTGGGTAGCACAATGGAAAATAGCATGTGGTACTTTTTCTTGAAACAAAGCTGCACATCCTTTCTGTGCTCCAGCCGTGTTTCTAGCACCATCAGTGACTTCATCCGAATGCTTCTTACCGACTTCAATAACAGTACTTCTCTCACTTTCTATGTTATTTGTTAAGCTGCTGACTTCTGCGACAGTACCATTTTCACTGACTTCTCTGATGGTACTTCTATGAATTTCTACGTTGCTTGTTGAGTGGATGACTTCTATGAAGGTAGAGCTCTGACTGACTACTGGTACTTCTTACTTTCTGTGCTGCCTGTGGAGTAGAGGACTTCTGTGATGGTAGTGCTCTGACTACTGGTACTTCTTACTTTCTATGTTGCCTGTTGAGTGGATGACTTCTATGAAGGTAGAGCTCTGACTGACTACTGGTACTTCTTACTTTCTGTGCTGCCTGTGGAGTAGAGGACTTCTGTGATGGTAGTGCTCTGACTACTGGTACTTCTTACTTTCTATGTTGCCTGTTGAGTGGATGACTTCTATGAAGGTAGAGCTCTGACTGACTACTGGTACTTCTTACTTTCTATGTGCTTGTGGAGTGGATGACTTCTATGAAAGTAGAGCTCTGACTGACTACTGGTACTTCTCTTACTTTCTGTGCTGCCTGTGAAGTACAGGACATCTGTGATGGTAGTACTGACTTCTCTGATGGTACTTCTATGAATTCTTATGTTGCCTGTGGAGTGGGTGACTTATGATGGTAGAGCTCAGACTGACTATGTTGCCTGTGAAGAACATTACTGGTATTTATCTTACTTTCTATGTTGCCTGCGGAGTAGATGACTTCTCTGATGGTGACACTCTGACTTAATTAGTAGTCAGGCTTTGTCTGTGTTATACCATCTAAAGATATGTATAAAAACTATACACGGCAGGAGAGAGTCTAACAAATTTTTTGTTAGTATAACACTAAGCATTTCATGATGGCCTCTATGTTCTCATACCATACTGTAATATGTCACAAGCTTAGTCATACTACTGTTAGATTCTTAATTAAGTGGATTAATAAGTAGCATTCTTCTCGGATGTCTTTCTGCATATAAATTGATTACCAAGGAGTAGTCTATCGGGATGTCCCTATGCATAAACAGCAACACTAAACTGTTAAGGCGCTCTTGTCCCATGGTACTCCGGAGTTCAGACTTTATCAGTTTTAAGGCTGAATTAGCCCTCTCTACTCCAGCAGTTGTGACTGGAGTGAGCAAGAGTGTATTTAATACAAACGAAATGTTTGGGAACATTTTGACATTTGTTTGTGAATAGGTCTGCTTCAAATCATTTAGCAGTGCAGAATTGTGCGATATAGCCTCCCATGTCCTTTTCCACAGTCTGAGCTCTTGGTGGAATGTTGTTGGTGAAGGCAAGTCAAAAAAAATTTTAAGTGAACTCTCTCTATCTAATGTTAAGCTGTTCAAGTTTGATGGAATTAGTGAGAGTCCTTGAATAGCTGTTGATGCCATCATAGTGAATCGTCTGGACAGTTCATGAATGAAGTGATCCAGAAAGGGAATAATATTGCTCTTCACCAGTACTCTTCTGAAGTCTCTCCAGCCACATTGTTCCTCATAGTCTGTTTGCTACAGACACGTGGAAGGGGTAATTCAGTATTATCGCAGAAGCTCCCCATTTCTGACATATCTCTGAAGATATTCCTAAACTCATTCTCGATGTTTGCACGAATAGCCTGCAGCTCATTAAGCACACAGCTGACTTGCTCATATGCATACAGTATGTCTTGTGACGATCCTTGCAGAAGTTTGCTAAGGGGCTTAGTAAAGCCAAACAAGAACCTTGCTGACTGGAAGGAAACAATAAAGCAAGACTTAGTAATTGAACTGTAAAGTCCACTGGCATCTGTCAAAGTTTTTCCATCCCAGTGTGGCCCTCTATTATTCATAATATTGTCTAAACAGTGAATGAGTGATTCATACATATGATAGAAGTCATCAAAGGCTGTATGTCTCTCCACCCATCTGGTCTCACACAGCAACTTCAGCTTTTGTTTTTCTATAGCCTTTGAAAGTACGAGGTTCAACTGGTGGCTAGCACAATGGAAAAAAATAGCATGTGGTACTTTTTCTTGAAACAAAGCAGCACAGCCTTTCTGTGCTCCAGCCATGTTTCCAGCACCATCGTACCCTTGAGCTTTGCAGTGCTCAAGATTCAATGTTAACTTTGTTAGGCATATGACCAACTTATTGCATATCTCCTCTCCAGTCACAGATTCACAGGCAATAAATTCTATGAATCTCTCCACAGGATGGCCATTCTTCACATACCGTAGTATTACTCCAAGTTGTTCCCAGTTGCTTATATCTGCAATTTCATCTGCTTGGATGGAATAAAAGGGTCCAAGAGGCTGTTGCTTAATATCCTTTATTATCTGCTGTTGAATGTATTCTTTAATACAGTCTAGCAATTCATTCTGTACTGTTTTTGAAATATATGTGGCATGTCTGCAAGTGGGCTTCTAACTCTCTGTCACCAGCATCAATTCGGAAATCAACTAGAGATCTGAAGTTTCCTTTGTTGATTGCACAGTCAGATGTGCAGTCATCTCTATGTCCACGGAGTGCTATCCCTTGCCGTCCACAGTACTCCAGACACTTTATAATAGAGGTTAGTAGAGCTCTGTTTTTGGTCATCTGCAGCTGTGAAGCATTTGAAATTGCAAAGTCCACTCTTTGACTTGGATTGTCACTTGTGACTAGGAAAGCATGTAATTTTGCCTCAGATTTCTTGTGGTAATTTAATTCTGAATGTCGCTGAATATCAGCTTTGGCATGCTTCCAATTACAATATGGCTGCTCAATGAATAACTTTGTACGTTCTGTCTGTGCTGGTGTTGGAAATAACACACAGGCTAAACAATACAGCCCATCTTGTTTCACTGAATATGCCAGAAAATGAAATTGGTCTAGCCATGACAGCTGACATTGGCGAAGGGAACTTCCTGATTTTCTTCTTTTGTCTGTGAAGGCTTTGAGTGGGAAACGAAAACCGTCATGTGGTTGCGATGATTTATGACAATGACTTTCTCCTTATCTGCAGCATTAGTACATGTGATGTACTCACTAATATCTGTCAGTGAACACTTTGTGGCACTGACTTCATCCGAATGCTTCTTACTGACTTCACTAACAGTACTCCTCTCACTTTCTATGTTATCTGTTAAGCTGCTGACTTCTGTGACAGTACTATTTTCACTGACTTCTCTGATGGCACTACATTCATTTACCATGTCTTCTGTGTCAAACAGACATGACTCTCTGACTGCTGGTTAAAAAAACAAAAACAAATATCAAGAGGAAGATAACTTCTTTAACAGTACAACAAATACAACTGCATTTGCCACCGTTGAATAGCATACTGTTACACACAAAAAAAGTTTCACTAACTAAAAAAAAAAATAGGGAAAGACTCTATACACTGGATGCCTGCAAACCCACAAAAGAAATGCAAAGTATACAACATGGATTATTAAGATGTTCTATCCCACCGATGAGCTCCTGCCTTCATATATGACTTTTAGAGTACAGTACCTTTCGGTTCATTTTCCATTACATATCTGACTTTCCTTTCAAGATTAAAATCAGTAAAACGTATGAATACCCTCATTCATAAAATCCTAGACTAATACTTTAGCACAGGAAATAGTCTCACACACATCTAAACTATCTGACAGTCATCCTGATAATATGACATAATTCTGTACTTTACCACTACTCTCACTCACAAATGACTTACCCACAGAGACTGAACCTTCTACGTGTTTTATGACCTTTCTGAAAAATTTGAAGAGAGACTGTTGATGTAGGTCTTGCTTTGCTCCTGAAGACATAGCAGCACTTTCTGCTGACATACTGCAGCTCATTTCAATACACAAAATAACTGCTTGAAGCCTTCTGTTATCTAATGTACAAAATAAAACAGTGTCAAGTACTAATGACTTGGCTAATGGCCACAACAACATGTCTTCATTATGCTGAAGAAAGAACGCATATAAAACACTTCACAAATGAATGCACAAATCTGTTCTTTGCTTTGGCATGTTGCAGTTGCTTTACAAAACTATCTGTTTGTGGGTGCTATACTTCTATCAGCCTTCACACTCTGGCATTACACAGCATTTCCTGGACTAATAAAGGGTGTAGGTCAAAACTGTAAGCATTTTGTGAGCAATGAAAGATATTAGAATGTACAAATAGCCTGAACTTTGACTGCCACGTGTCCACAGTGGTGAGGACGTCCTTCTATGTGGAACAACTTATAAGTAAATGTATGGCATCCAGATCCAAGGAAATTATAACCCCACTGTATTCAGCCTGATTAGACCAATAATTCAGTACAATGCACCATTTCACATGTACTTGACTAGGCACTTATTTGATATGTTCTGTAACTTTAGGACACAGCATTTAACATTTGCCTCTGTAAAGCTACCAGGAAATTATACCATGTATTAACCCTTAAAATCAGATAAAAAGATCCCTCAGTAGGGCTCACAATGATGTCTAATTATATATAGTACATAAATAGATTCAGAAAGGGATGACAGAAGCAAAATTCCCTTATGAATTTAGAAATAGTTTGAGGCTATAGGGGATAAGAGAGACTAACTACAGAAAATATAAAGATTTCATTTTTCTGCTTGTTAGTAATGCATTGTTTCCTCTACCTACAGGATTACTGCCAACAGCTTTCACCTCCTGGACATCTTGCTTCCCTACAACATGATACAACTCTGCACACAATGAATGTATGGGCTGTCCTGCAAACTGTCATGTTTCAGTAAACAACTTTCAGCTTTGGGCATCGAGAAAGGCTGTAGTCCTGTTTCTTTCAGGCGCAGTAACTTGTGCTACTAGATATAAACATTGACTGTTCTGGTGAATTCAGAGTGGGGCAACAGTGCAATTTCATGGGAAACAGTGGTATAAAGATGGCTTCTTATTTTTTTTTAAATATTTTTTTATTTTTTTCGTTACTCCAACTACACAGTTGAACTCAAACCAATAACCATAATGATGTCCTTCCCAGGTCCAGTTCTAATTATAATGGCTTTCAGAAAAATCAGGGAGTCTCAGACTCTGTATTAAGAGGCAACACATGTAGCAAGACCCAGAAGCGCACGTGAGTTGTGTTTATGGCCTTTATGGAATAGTGAGGGAGAGCGTGAAACACCACGTGCATGCTCTGTTTCATTCATTCATCCATTCACATCTGGCAACTTCAGGGGAAGGTAATATGGAACAAACAGGCAAAATGTGGAACACTTACTAATGGCTTACTAACCACTTAAACTAGGAAGCTCATAGAATGGTTAAAATGTTGTATTTTTACTTATAAAATAGTTTAATGATTTAGCACTGTTACAGGTTAAAAGAACACTAACACTAAATGTGTGCCAGGCTCTTTCAATGTGGAACTTCCGAGGAACATGAACTTTTTAATACCCCAAATGAGGATGTTTTTCCTCGAAATTAGGTACTCTTGAGAGCATCTACCTAACTGAAAACTGGCATCTGAATTCAGCAAAATAAAGGATGGTGTTCTGCAATAAAAAAAGAAGGTGATGGCTGCTTGTATTTTATTTGGGCATTTACACTGCACAACTAAAGAAGAACTTTAGCAGGTGATCATGGTCATAAAAAATGCCCCTGAAGACTTTTCATATCATTGTGCATCACAGTATCTCTGTTGGATGCCTGCAAAGTAACATAATTCCATGCTTGTAGTGCAACAGCACAGCACACGCGTTTCAGTGCACACCAAACCTACACGACGCCATTAATGACTGTCATAGCTCTCGTGTTTCCCAATCATCCAGCCATAAGGGCAGTTGATAACTGACAAGTTTCATTTCCATTCTTCTGGAATTAAAATTAAAGCTGTTTTTACTGACGGCCAAAAGTAGCAAAATTAAAAAATAAATAAACTTCCAGAGGCATTTATTCTTATGATAATATCACAATGATTCTTATGGTGCTAGCTTTACTCCATGACAGGCACCGTTAATCCACACACAAAAAGTTGATAATCAGCAGGGACATTTCTGTTCAATCAAGGCACTCTCCTCTATGTTATCTACATACCTGAGGGGTATTCTAGTTATTATGCTATAAAGCGTCGCTCTTCGGTTGATTGTGATGATCAACAGGAAAATGTCACATCACGCCATCTAAGTTAACTTTGTTAGCTCGTGCTTTTAACCTGGTGGCTGGTGTTACCATAGCTCCGCCTGTAAACAGTAATGGAATACTGAGAGCTAGTCGTTCCTAGGTGACCAATGGACCAAACACCAAAAGCGAAAAGGATAATTATCTATTTCATTGTTTTCATTTTTAAATAACTATTTCAGTTAGGAGCCTCACCTGTGAAGTCTATGTTGGGTTCACTCAGGACATTTTTTGTGTATGACCAGCCTTAGCCATAGATGAACTAGATAGCTTCCTAAGGTGCCACTCATCTAGGGATACTTGCACTGTATTGTATTGTATTGTATTGTATTGTATTGTATTGTATTTATTTATTTATTACATAAAGGACTATTGCTGATATAGCACCCCTGCTCTAAACAGCCACAGCTATGGCACCCCATTAGAGAGGTGCTGCACACCTGATCACTCAATTTTTGGGCTTTCTGTTTTATCCCATCTAGAACCCCATGGTTGTTGGGGGGTGTTCTAGCAGTGCCCAGAGATTCCAATGATTTCAATTATTTGCTCAAAAATCATTACACTGCATTCTTAGTCAGAGTCTATTGAAAAGGCAGAGGAAAATGTTAAAAAGTAAGACAAAGCATGAAAAAACAAGAAATACATAATCTGTCTTAATAGTGTGGGGAGGCAAGGATAGATGGAAAACCAAGGGGACACTGGGCATATATCAGTGGGGAACCACTAGGATGTGGAGGGACCCATGAAGACCTTTGCCAAGGGCTTCTTTTATCTATGCTATGCTACAGACCACCCTCTCAAACTCAGGAACCCCACTCAGCCTTCCTGAGGACACTGGAGAGTATGAATGTCTCTCCAAATACCATCATATTGGGAGACTTCAACTACCCAAACATAGACTGGGAATATTACTCAAGCCCCAACACCCTAGCCCAAAGGTTCCTAGAATTCATAAACTCAAATGTGATGGAACAACTAGTCACCACTCCCACAAGAGGAAATAATATACTAGACCTGATCATCACAAACATGGGGACAAAATGCTCCACACCGGAAGTATACCCCTCATTGGTGAAATCAGACCATAAATTAATCTCACTGGAAATCTACATCCCACCCCCCCCCTGCACAGAAGACCACAGTGAAGAATTTCTCAAAAGCCAACTTCACACTTCTTAAGACTGAAGTGGTATCTTTCAAGGCCCCTGGGCCAGTGGAAACCACAACCCACACCGCTGAATCCTTTATAAATGCCTTCTACGGACACCTTCAAGAATGCATGGATCATGCAATCCCTAATAAAACCAAGACCCATTCCCACAAAGGCAGGCGTCCTGTCTGGTGGACCCCAGCCATTAACAAACTTTACAACAGGAGGAGGAAGCTACTACATGACAGAGCAAAATTCCCAAAAAGGAAGGCATCTCTAATCAGTACTAGCAAAAAACTTCGATCACTCATAAAATCATCCAAGGCCAACTTTGAGAGAAAAATCGCAAAAGACGCAAAAGACAATCACAAGGCCTTCTTTAGCTAGGTAAGAAACCTGGGTGGAAACTCCCAGATATGCTCAGAGTTAGTCCAAAATGACACAAAATACACTGAACCCACAGATATTGCCAACATTCTGGCAGACAGGTTCAGTGCAAATCCCCCCCCCCCACCCAAAAGGAGAAATATCTATCCCAGCAGAGTGTAGCCTCCCTAACATCTCAGATGCCCAGGTGAGAGCCGCCCTCTCCAAAGCTAAAAACACAGCATCAATGGGACCGGACGGTGTCCCAGGCTGCGTGCTACATGAACTCCAAGAGGAACTAAACCCGCACATAAGGCTGCTGTTTAATCATAGCCTTACTACAGGATACGTACCCAAAGAGTGGCGTACAGCAACAGTGGTCCCACTCCACAAAGGAGTTGCTTCTACGGACCCTGGAAATTACCGCCCCATAAGCTTGATGAGCCTCGTCTGCAAAGCTATGGAAAGGATCATTATGGAACTCATAAACAAAGACATTGGGGACCTACAGACATTGGATCCTACCTAATTCGGCTTTGTCAAAGGCAGATCCTGCCTTTTGAACCTATTCGACTTTTTTGAAACAGTCACTAAGGCATTGATGAGGGTAAGGCATTTCACACAGCCTACCTTGACCTTGCAAAAGCCTTTGACACAATACCCCACTCGGGCATCATTGACAAACTCACCAGCTTAAATGTAAACCCATATGTCACAAGATGGGTTGCAAATTGGCTCAAGGACAGAACACACAAGGTCAGAATTGCTGGAGCCATGTCAGACTCTAAGCCAGTCACAAGTGGTGTCCCACAGGGCTCAGTCCTGGGACCCCTCTTGTTCGGCATTTATTTTTCTGAGGTGCAAGCAAACATAGGAGGATTGTGGCTGACAAAGTTCGCAGATGACTGCAAACTGGGCGCCATAACTGATACTCCAGCGGACACAAGCATCCTTCAGAAAGGCCTCATAGAAATGGATAATTGTTGCCAGAGCCATGGCCTTAAACTGAATGCCAAAAAATGTATAGTCATACCCTTTGGGAAAAACAAGGTACCCACAAATTACCACATAGTTGGTAATCCATTAAGTACAGAAGAGGTAATCAGGGACCTAGGGACCCAAGTCGACAGTAACCCTTCATTTGACACTCACATTACCAAGGTGGTTAGGAAGACCTTCTATATTGCCCACCTTATCATGAAGGGATTTACATCTAGATCAAGAGAGGTCATTGTGCCCCTATACTCTTCTCTTATCAAGCCCATGATTGAGTGCAATGCCCCATTTGGGATGTATCTTACCCGACACCTGCAGCAGTTAGAAAGACCCCAAAAGTTCCTCACCAAGAGGATAAAGGGTCTCAAACATATGTCATATGCTGCCCAGCTGAAGAAACTCCAGCTCTATTCAGTCGCATACCACCTACTCAGAGGTGATCTATGCCTGATGTAGAAGGCCATGTCCAATCCAGAATTAATGGACATGCTCCACCTCAGAAAATCCAAATCCATCAGAGCCACAAGAGCAAGAGATTTGAACCTCAACACAGAAATAAATAGGATGTGCTGGAGGGACAGATTCATAACCCAGAGGTTCCCTACACTCTGGAACAGAATCCCAGTCCATGTTAGGCAGAGCCCCTCACTAACTCTCTTCAAGAGAAATCTTGACGAGTGGATGGGAGATCATAGGTTTACCCCAGGGGTCATCTCTGTGTCACTACTAGACAGAGGCACAGTAAACTAAACCCTAAATGGGCGTAGTGTTCTCATCCCAAGGGGTGGCGAAAGCCACACACACTCTGGCTAGGCTTATAAATGCCCTAGGGCAGATAGCCTAGTATGAACCTATGAACCTATGAACCTAAGACCAGCCCTGCTTTTGTACATGGACATACTTGTTAATATTTCCTGAAACAAGAGCCAATAACACCATTTTAAATAGACAACAGTACCTAAAATTAATAATTTCATAACAATCATGTCTTAATTTTCACAACATCGTTTAAGGCATACAAACTTGTACCAAGCATCATATGTCTTCCATATCATGTAAAGTAGCTTCAATAATTCAATGAAATATGAAGTGAGTGTTTGTGAGAGTGTGTGCATGTGTATATATGTGTGTATGTGTGTGTGTTTCCTACAATATTGCCTAAAGTACCTAAATAATGTCAAGTTCTTGCCTTCAGATTGCTAAAACAGAAAATGTTGGTAAAGATGGATGTCAGAAGAACCAGTTGGGGGGCGTGGCCAAGGATGAACACAGGATAGCAGCAGATTTCTTCAGCTCCACCAACATAACTGCACTGACAGGAAATAATTACTTTAAAATTCAACTAATGAAATAATTTTCTTTCTAAATACGTTTGGAATATCAGTTTCTTGAATAATATCTAAAAAAGAAAGAAAATTTAAATAATTTTCCTGTCAGAAATCAGCTTGGAAATTTCTCTTTCATCACCTCTGTTTAAGATGAGTTCCAGTAAGGCTAACAGTCAGGATTCCAGCATCAAGAAAGAGCTTCAGTCTTTGATATCAACTATTCAGCAACTAACAACCAAAATGGACAAACTGGATACTAAAATTGATAACTTTATAGAAAAAACTACCAGACAAATGGATTTGTTACATCAGGACTTGCAACATCAGAAAGCTCAGATTACAGGTATGGAAGAGTCTCTTATTGATATGGACAACAGAATTCAGGAAGAAGAAACTAACATTGAATTTTTACTGAAACAGAATACACATCTACAATCCAAACTTGATGACCTGGAAAACAGATCTAGACGCAATAATATCAGGATTTTTGGTCTGCCAGAAAATATAGAAGGTAACAACATTACTTCCTTTTTAAATACTTGGCTTCCCAAAACTTTAGACTTGTCAGAAGCATTTTCTTTTGGTATTGAAAGAGCCCATAGGTCCTTATCTAATTTTAACTCTAATAAAAATATCCTAGATCAGTTATAGTAAGATTTTTATCATCTTATGACAAGGAGATGGTATTAAAATCTGCATGGGCTAAAGCACCTATAAAAATTAATGAGGCAACTATGCATTTTGACAATGACTATTCTTCCTTGGTAATAACTAAAAAAAAAGTTTTTTTGCCATTAATAAGAGAGCTTAAGAAAGCACAGTTCAAAACTCACCTTTTGTTTCCTGCCAAACTAAAAGTCTTTTTACCTGATGGCCCTAGAATTTTCGAAGACTTGGACTCTGCTTTGCTGTATATTAAAAAAAATAAAATATTAGATAAAACAGAAGATATGGAATGGGCAAGCCCTTCGCTAAAGAGGATGGCAACAGGAACTTCTTGGAAGACTTCGGAGAAGCAAAAAAGACTAAAAAACAAATGACATGTTCTAATTATTTTTTTCTTTTAAATTCCTCAACTACAGTTACTGCATTTCCAGAAAGCCACAAATATTTTTAAGATATATTCAAAGTTACTTTTTTTGTGTGCAAAGAACTGTTTTTGTTTCATAAATAATCAAACTCTTTGAGGAACAAATAACATGCTATGAATCAACTTGTTTCTCTTTGTGATAAAGAGACCTAAGGTTAGTAATTTGATACATTTCCTTTCTCTTCTTGTTTTAAATAATGGCATTCTTTCTAAACTAAGCATTTTGTGAGGGGTGGGGGAGGGCAAGGAGAGAAGTATGATGAAAAATATGAAATAAGTAAAATAATAACTTATTAGTTCTTTAAAATTATATATGCTGTTTAAACACTGATGTTAAATATTATACCATGACTTAATTGCTTATACATGATTTCAAATAATATGTCATGATATAATTGCAAATAATTAGTACTAATATAGTTGTAAGTAATATATCTCATGTTTAGCTTTATTAAAACAAACAGCAAGTAATATATCTTTGTAGATACTCTTTCTAGCTTCCTTTTTTTTTTCTTCTCTCTCTTTCTCTTTCTTTTTTTCTTTCTCTCTCTCTCTCTTATATATACAGTTATATATTTCTGATAATACTGATACATGCATATAATAAGATTTGTATGAGAAAATATAATGGGGCATATAAAAATAAGTTGTATAATATGTTAAATAACTGTAGGCTTGGTTTCACTGTCATAGAGACTGTAATGACTTGTAAAATACTTTGCAAAGGTTTTGCACTGTTTAGATTCATTTGTATTACTAAATGAATGTCAGTCACTTGGTTTTGTTAAAATTCCCGCCGGAATGTTAAGGGAGACAATTTGGGATGTGAGTTACCTCGTGAATAATGTCCTCGAGTTGTTTTAAAAGCTTCAACACTCAGAATACACGCAGAGAAGCTGAATGCAGCCAATTTGAACTTTGACCCCTGATTTCACACTGACACATCGCAGATCCAAGAAGAATACTGTTTCAGGACGTAGAACTGCTGTAAATGCGACTTTGTGATGAAAAACGAACTTTATGACACTTAAATGTGAGTTATTCTTTAGAACAGCTTATTTAAGATGTGTTTTATAAAATATAAAAGTTATAAAGATTTTAAATGAATTAGTATGCCATAGTAAACAACTGAGATATTTTAGAAGGCATAGAAGGTAAAACACATATACACATGTTTTTGAAAGCTTACATGACTGCAGCATATTAATGTATATAAATACTTATGATTTGAACATATATAATGTTTTAAACCATTTGCCTTAACTAACTGACAAGCACAAGTATCATTATGTCTATATTTTAGAAGAAACTGTCATGTGACATATTTTAAAGCTGCAGTTCAGATATATAAAATACAGATGGCTTTCATCACAATGATTTATGTATAACTGGGAATTATCATTGCTGTGCAGTATGATTTTTAAACTTATGTAAGAGTCTAAATATTTTACTTAATTGGCAATAATAAGTATGAGAAGAAAGCTTTTGGTACAAGTAACTTAAAGTTTTTTAAAACTGTTAACTGCATTTTTATGGCAGAAGGTAGAAATACCCTAATATATGTAATGTTTGAATCATAATAAGCCTAAGTTATTGAATTCAAAGGAACATAAGAACTTATTCTTACAAACTTTTAACAAACTAATATATAGATATGCCCCTTTTTCTCTCTCTCTCTCTCTCTCTTCTCTGTTCCCATTATCAAGATTGTTAGAATGCTATTTTGATTATGAGTGTATTATACAAAATAGATGTACATAGTAATGAGCTGTTTCTAAATGTTCTTATTTGTTTATATGAAGCTGATTTACAAATTGTTTAGCTTTGTCATAATAGATAATCTAATTAAATGAGGTTAACTTTAATTAATAATAGTTAATATTGAATTAATTTGGTGGCAGCTGAGGTACTGCTGCTTAGGATAGGGGGATAACTTGAGTGGTATGTGCTACTCGAAGTTGGAGTTCTTAACTCCAGGCTGGGTGCAATGTTTAATCCTAATATTTTTTCCACCTGATTATTGTTGTATGTATATAGTTCTGACATCCACATCACATTTTATAAATTCATTGTCACTACAAATAAAAGTGATACTTAAACAAAATTCCATAAGATTTTCAATAAATACAGCTATAATTAATGATACACCTGAAGGAGGAGACATAATATCACTTATTTTGTTAATTGTTATTCTGATTATATGTCTTATATGTTTCTAAAAGCTAAATGATATCTCTAAAAGGAATCTCTTTAAACATTAATGGATTGAATAACCCATGTAAAAGGGCAAGCTTAATGAGATATATTAATTTACGTAGGGCCAACTTAGTATTCCTTCAAGAAACACATCTTTTGGAAAAGGATATTGATAAGTTAGCCACTAATAAATATACAGTCTTGGTTAGTTTAGAACACACACAGAAAAAAAGAGGAGTGGCTATTTTATGGAAAGTATGCTCATACCTAAAACTATTAAGTCTTATAAAGATGATAAAGGAATGTTTTGTATGGTTACAATACAGATTAATGGAAAGACATATACATTAATCAATGTATATTGGATACCAGGAATTGGCATTAATACAGTGAAACAGCATCTCAATAAGATCATATCATTTTCTGTGGGAGATATTATTTTAGCAGGTGACTTTAATTGTATCCTACATGAGAAAGATACTACTACTATAAGAAAAAGGAAAATTTCATCTAATGCAAAACATTTAAAGGATTTTGTTAATTTATATCATTTGAATGATATTAATAATAAGATAGATTCAAAATCTTTACCATACACATTTTTTTCTAACAGATATAAAACTTATTCAAGAATAGATAGAGTCTTTATTTCTAACCAGATGGTAACAGACTTATTTAATTCCAAAATCATTTCATGGCCTATATCAGATCATAATTCAATTGTCTTTGAGTTTATGGTAAAAAGTACTTATAATGTTCAGATCAAAAGAATACCAGTATACTTAACTCAACTAAAAGACTATAAAGATTATATACTTTCAGAAGTGCAACATTTTTTAGACTTAAACACTACACCTGATGTCTCCATTGTTTACATTTGGGATGCTTTAAAATCATATTTATATGGACAAAGTATCAGATGGTATAATAATAAAAGGAAATCTTGGGACAAGGAATTACTAGATATTCAAAGCAACTTAGACTCATACAAACATATTAATAAAGAAAATATTATGGACAAAAAAGTCATTGAGGAAATAAATAAATTAAATGAGAAATACAAAGAAATTTTAACTCATAAAGTCAAAATAACATTAGAGAAATATAAGTTTTTGTCTTACTCAATAAGTCCCAAATACTTACATAGACTTAAAAATAAAACAAAAAGGTTGAATAAACAAAATCATATCAAAGAAATTTTCTCTCCAAGGAAAAAGAAGAATGTTTCTAGTTTACCAGAAATATTAGATGAATTTAGAAATCACTTTCACAAAATTAATCATAATAACATTAACATGGATCCTAAAGATAAAATAAAGAAATTTATAACTACAAACATGAACAAAAAACTTAACAAACAACATACTAAACTAATGGATAAAAATATTTCATATACATAGGTTATTACACAAATAAACAAGCTTAAATCAAACAAAGCACCAGGTAATGATGGTATTATACCGGAGATCTATAAAATTCTTCCCAAAAGTACTTATTCATTAATACATAAGGTTTTTATTTTGTCCCAAAATGAGTTAACAACTCCCCCATCTTGGCAATACACATTTATTTCACCAATTTTAAAACCCAATAAGGACCCAACCAGATGCACTTCATATAGACCTATTTCATTACTTAATGTTGACTATAAAATGTTTATGAGTATTTTTGCTGATAGATTAAAGACAATCATCCCAGGCATAATAGATATAGACCAGACAGGCTTTATTATAAATAGAAATACTTTTGATAATATAAGGAGAACTTTAACATTAATTGATTTTGCAAATAGGAAAAAGAAAGATTTAACACTTATTAGTCTCGATATAAGTTCAGCATTTGATTCAGTAAGTTGGGACTACTTGTTTATCTTACTGAAGTGTACAAACTTCTCTGATGCATTTGTAAATCTGATTGAACATCTATATAAAGGAGCATTAGCTTATATTAAGATAGGAACATATGTCTCACAAAAAATACCCATTTTAAAAGGTACAAAACAAGGGTGTCCACTCTCTCCACTATTATTCACTTTAATAATGGAGCATTGGGCTAATTTGATTAGAAACAGTACTGATATAGAAGGATTTTATATAGATGAAAATGCAATATCTAAAATTCAGCTTTTTGCAGATGATGTACTAATTACATCAGCAGGAAATAACTCTTCTATGCAGTCCTTATTTGATAAAATGATGGATTTTAAAAATATCTCCGGTTTAATATTTAATGAAGAAAAAACTAAAATATTACCTATATACACACGAAAAAATGTCCTCATTAATGATTTTAACAAATATATACCCAACTCAGCTCAGATAACTTACTTAGGTATAATATTAACTAAAGATATTAAATCTATTATACATAATAATTATAGTAACTGTCTTCTTAATATACAAAATCTTTTTAATAGCTGGAATAATATGTTTTTTACCATGGAAGAGAGACTCACAATTATTAAAATGATAATATTTCCTAAGATATTATATTTAATACAATCAATAATTCTCCCACCTACAAAAATAATTATTAAGAAATTGAATTCGTTAATGTTAAATTTCTTATGGGCACCTAATAGACCTAGGATTGCATTAAAGAAACATATTAATAGCTGGTCTCAAGGGGGCATTTCATTTCCAGACTTTAATCTATATACTATGTCTTCTATTATAAAAGTTATTACTTTGTTAATAGATCAGTTATATGTTGCAAGATGGAAAGATTATTGGGAACTAATTAGTATTCACTTCATGAAAATCTCTTTAATACATAAAAATACTATTGTAAATAACTCCATGTTATGGTTACTAAAAGAATTTTGTACTTCATCTATTACACCAAAATATATAGTTAGTTACCCATTAAACATTATTATGAGTTATTGTAATTTTATATTTATGCATCCTAAGTATAAGGAATGGAATTTTATACTATTCCCTATAATGTATACGCAAGGTATGCTTTTGTCAACCACCTCTGAAAGAACTCTTTTAGTCACAGAGAATGATCTAAAGTATTAGTATCAGTTGCTGTCTGATAATAAAGTAAAAAATTTAGACTTCTTAAAGCAAGAATTTGATTTGAGAGAGACATGTTGGTTAGAAATTCAAACATTTAGACAACATCTTATTAATAAAATTGATTTAATGTCTTTAACAGTTAAAGAATCTGTTCCAATTCTGATTGATTACTTGATATTAAACTTATAACAGAGTTTCTGATAAAGGTAAGCTCTCACACATACATAAAATTATCAGAGAAGAAACTCATTACAGTTCAGATACCTATTGGAATTATTTCATTTCCATTAATGGTGAACCACCAAAACAACAAGATAAAAAATATATATTGGAATCTGCTTATAAAACTACTTCTTCCATTAATTGGAGACATTTTACTTGGAAATTTTTACAGAGATCTTTCTATACACCTTTCATGATGAATAAAATAAATAATAAAGACAACTTATGTAAAAGATGTAATGTGGAAATAAATGCTGATTGGGCACATATGTTTTATGACTGTATAAAATTGAAGGAATATTGGAAGTTAATCAATGATTTTTTGCAGGCCCTTTTCACAGATAATTTTATTATTTCTAAATCACTTATATTATTTAACACTCCTGTTCCTAAAAGTGTTAAAAAAGTTAAGCTTCCCTTATTATGGTCTATTCTAGCAGTGGCTAGAAAAATAATAACCAGAAATTGGATTTCAGATACCCCTTCTTCATTTAATGAATTTAAAAATGTTATGTCTGAAGTGTGTCATATGGAATTGATGACAATAAAATCAAGAACTACTAGAAAAACATCTTACTATGTTATATGGGATACTTTACAAAACCTGTTAAAAAATCTTAATTTCAATAGTAAGACATTATAGTTTAATCAATTGATTTGATTTGTAGTGGATGTCTCTGTAAATACTTTGGTTATTTTATTGAATGTTATAACTATTTATATTTTAATTGCTTGTATAAAATTGTTATGATATTTATTTTGTATGTTAAAAACAATAAACTTGTTTAAAAAAAAAAAAGAAGAACCAGTTGGACACTTAGAAAGTTATTATTTTATGCTTGTGAAAATAGCTGAGATAATAAGTTTATCAGAAAAGAAGAAACAGTTTCCACCTGATGAAAATGTTAGCATAGTTCAATACTTAAACGCGCAAATCACCTAGGTGCTATTAAACTTGGCTTGACATGAAGTAGAAAGATAAAAATAGAATGAACTACAAAAACAGTGGCAGCTCTTATGTGTCTTAAGCCAGAGCAAAACATGTCCTGCCAGATAAGGCAGCTAGTTTAGTTTTAGCTAAGCATGGTTTATATCCCGATTTTAAATGTTAGCCAACAACTGTTGCAAAAAAGTAAAACACCACAGGAAAGTTCAGAGGAGTAGTGATTTTCAGCAGCATCTCCTGGTGAGCACTAAAACAGGACACTCATTTGTCTACAGTGTTTGCATTATACAACGGTGTGGCACAGTGGCACCTGCACTCAAAAATGCATCATGCTTGCTATTAACATCTTTATTTGATTGAATTTGGGTAGCTACTACAGCAAACCGACTCAGACTTTTCTTGGGTTCTGGCACTGATGTTCAGATAGGTAGCCAGGAACAAGATTAGGGACATGCTGCAGGCTCTCTAGCAAATACGCCAAACGAAAAGAGCAACACGTGAGACCTCTACAGTCTACTTTAAGTAGACTGCACAGGTCTCGCATGTTGCTCTCTTCGTTTGGCGTATGTTCGACCTAGACATATAATATGTGTAACAAAAATAAAAAAAAAATAGCAGGAATGTGTATCGGACCATTTCAACCAGAAACTGTGGAACACAGAAAACTGAGGAATGCGTGAGGTACAGCGGAGATGTAAGACTAACAATTTGTGAATGCATGCCCCTCTTAAACAACTGGTCTAATTTGTTTTCCATGTTATGCTATAAAGATAATTTCTGCTTTTGTCAGGACTCCGGTTTATCATGGTTTTTACGGTGATGATGCGACCTGGCACACTTTGTCATGTTTTTAATTTTAGTACTTGACTGCTTAACAGTGTTTTTTATTATTATCTATAGCGGACTCTTGCACTCTTATTCCAATGGGATCTAGTTTGCGAGTGCCTTTTGTTCTGAAAAGTAAGCAGGTGCTCCACTTTGAAAGTTTCTGATCGCTGTTATGAAAAATAAATAAGTCAAGAAGTTGAAAAGCATTTCAGTCACAGTTAGCTTGGTATAAACTGTGGTGGAAGCCACTTAACCAACACAAGGGTAAATTCATTCTCTTAACTTACCTTTAAATGTCCAAAGTGCATTGCGGCTTACTGAAATATTTTTTTGTAGTATAGTTCACATTACCAGCTAGTACATGGTCACCTTTTTATATATGATTTAGTGAAATCTGTCAGTGCTGAATTTATGCCACAGCACTTTAAGCCTTTGTTGTACACAACAACAAGCAAAGCAAGGGTGGACGTGATATTTCAAACATCGATCTGATCATCAGTGCGTTTATGCATTGGGTGCCCAGAAATTTTCCCAAATAAACACATCTTGATTCGACTTGGGTGGGCAGACTTAAAACAGGCTTCCATAAACAAAGCCTTTAAGGCACAGCGTTCCGGGCAGCTATTGGCTACTACAGCCCCGACACGTGGAGAAAGCTTGCTTTTTTCTTTTGCAATGAAATTTTAATGTGGGTGGGCTGAGAATACAATGACTGTTTATCATAGACAATTTATTTTCCAGTCACTGAGTGCTAAGTCAACATAAAATAGTAAACTTTAATTATTTAACATTTTTAACTATGAAAAAGGGACAGAGTGGAAACTAGGCTAGCTAGTAGCTCAGGGATGCGCAAGCCTTGAAAAGCACTTGCATAAATGGTACTTAAACAAACACATTTAAACATTCAGAAAAAGTAATTGCTAGTTTACTGCTTTGAATCATCTCCATGACTCATTGAGGTAATTTCTGAAAGACTAAGGCAACACACAAGAGCACATGGGAAACTAGTGCAGATCATGGCGCCATTTTTAACGCAGTCTACAATGGCGCCATGATGCAATGAATTGATTTTATATCCCTTATAAGTTAATTAAGTTATGCCTAACAGATTGACTCTGCCAAGTGATCTTAAAATCATTTCGGGGCAAGTAATTATTACTTGAATTTCAGATAATATCGAATAATTCCACAATACATGCGGCATGTTCAACAACAGTTGCTTCGAGTTCTAACATCCCATGTTCTTGTTAAACAGTTTTTATTAATTTTTTTTGTTTAATACTGTATTACAGATAGTAACTCAAAACTTATGGATGTTAGAACTTGAAGCAACATGCCGCATGTACTGTGGAATTCGAATATATGTTTAATAACTGTTTACATGTTAAGCAATCAATTATTTAATAAATTATTACTAACCAGCTACACGGCATTAAGCTTTATACTGGAACACACAAGGCACTTTATGATAAATAGATAAAGATAATATCTGCGCTGAACCAAACACCAAAACACAAACATTACAAAAAACACAACTTTAAATTTAGGCACTAAACACAAATTAGATTTCCGGAATACTTTGCCTGACAAGTCCTTTAAAACTTTTTTTTAATATCAAACTGGCTCTTTGGTACAAAAATAAAAAAAAATATACCTCTCTGAGAGACTCGCAGACTTGCTGAAGGGAGTTTGCTGGAGCTTCACTTACTAGACTTTGAAAACAAGTGTTTACCAAAACGTGCCTAACTGAACTACAACAAAGAATTATTTGGAGGAGCAATTATTGAGGAGATTAAATCACCTGACTCTGCAACCTCCAATCGCTTCTCCAATGTATTTGAGTTTGGCGCGATTTTTCACAGCATTGATTGGTTCAGGTCCTGAGGAACCCGAACTGAAAAAAAAAAATGTACGGTACTGTCCACGTTTTTTTTTTAAACTGTCGTGGAGAGAATTGACCATTTAACTAGGACTCGGTGACTCCATAAATTATTATTATATCATTATATGATCTTGTCAATTCAAAAAAAAAAAAAATGTAACTTGAAAAGGAGGTGGTGCGCACCCCTGCGCCCATGCCTAAATCATTGTTGATGAGGGTACGTGACCACCTATGAGCAGTCTCACTCGTTCTTATTCATACACTGCTGTTCTTCATTGCAGGGACCTGTATATTCTGAGAGCTCTGCTCTCAGACACGCCCCCTGCACTCATACATGCTAGATGTCTGTTTAGGAGCTCAGGCAGCGTGCCTTCATTGATATGCATGGCGCGCTGCCGTTCTGCTCCTAAACGGCCACTTCCGTGCAGGACTAAGCTAGTCCTGCATGGAAGGATAGTGAATCCAGGGGCCTTTTTATTTTTTTCATTTTTTTAGCATGCACATCCTTACATTTTAAATCTATATCCTTCAATAAATCATGATATCTAACTTTTTCATTTTCAACAGGAAATATCAAATCACTTACAATTTTATTGTTGGTATGCTCTACAAGTTCATAAATTTTGTTCATTTCATTCTCATTATTTATGATAATGACTTTCATTATGTCAAACCCACATTTGCCGAACGTCAAAATTAATTCTTTGTGAAAATCAGTACCATTAAAAACATTGTTGGGGTATTTGCATACCAGCGGTCCCTTAGGGACTATGTTTAAATGCAAACACTGTTTTAAGTAATCATTGTCCATCACATACATTTTATATTTAGTTAGCCAAATGTCTAGTTTATCAAGACTTTTTGCATAGGAGTCATTATTGTTGTTGTAACTGGGAATATCACCCACAAAAGCAAATTTATGATCTATAATGTCTTTAAAAAGTCTCTTAGTACCTTGGCTGCTGGTTGAGATGTTTTGTACAGGTCTGTTGTCAAGTACTCCTTGTTGAACACTCCTTTCACTTTCATTGTCCCTTTCAGTTGGTTGAGATATAAAAAAGTTGGGGAAATAATCCAAACTGCTATTTCTGTTGCCAACAGTAGCAAAAGTAGCACCAGCATGGTTGTTTACCTCAGATTGTTCATCCTGGCCATTTCTGCCATTTGAATTTCGATTTGCTTTCTGATTTCCAGGCAAAGTAAACTGTGACACCATCGCCAACAATGTTTGGCTAACAGGAGTGAGTAGTCCCACCAAATGGGTCAATTGGCCAATCAGCTTTCAAATTTCCCCAACTTCTCCTCCTCTTCTCCGGTCCTCAGAATGCAAATCTGGCTGCCCTTCCATATCCATAAAAGTGAACTAATAAATGATACAAAATGGAAAAAGTGCCTAAATACAAATGAATAACCAAGAAATAAGGTACTGGAAGGTTCACCAGATACGAAAACCAACTTTAATGAGCACAAGAACAAAAATAACTCCTTAACTGGATCACCGCCTTTTCATCAATAACTTCATCAGATGAGCATACCAACTTGAGACAATTCTTTATATTCAGCTCTTAATGAATCAGTTAAAACTATTCCACATTTAAAGACACATTACAAAATAGGGTACATAAAAAAGTCATAAAGAACTGTGCATGCAGATCATATCTAACTTAAAATCACAATAATTCAGTACAGTGAAAGTACAATAAAATGTGAAAAAGAACCTTGAATGCATATAAAATAACTATGCAATGATATTTAAGAACATTTAAAACCTTATAATTGATGTAAAAGAAAGCAGTTATGAATATATACTTCAAAGCCTGCTGTTTAAATGTCTTAATAAAAACACTGCCATCTATTCGACAAAAGTTTTCAGACAGAACATAAAAAATTCAAAGTTTTGCAGCTCTTAGTTTTAAGACTGGTTTCAATGATGCCATGTCATTTAAACCAGGGTGCTTATTTGCTTCTAACACTAACTGCCAGTATAATTCTCTGTACTCAAAATGTGTCTGCCAGGGTCCACCCCTCGTATCAATAGGCAGTATTTCAATCACAAAAAATTGGAACTCTGTTCCTATACAGTCTGTGTATTTATATAAAGCATTATTTATATTCATCTTTTTTATATCATACCTGTGTTTGTACATTCTAGATTTTAGTTTCCTTTCAGTTTTGCCAATATAAAATGATTCACATTTACCACACAAAGCCAAATAAATGAGACCATTGGTGTTACAGTTGGCAAAACCTAAGGTTTTAATAAATCTATTCCTGGTTTTCAAATATGTGTCCCCAGTTTTAGCATAGGGGCACTGTGCACAATTTCCACACTTCTGTGCACCCCTTTTGCCAGGGTTGAGGTTACTAGCCTTACTAGTCCCATTTTCCAAGATGTTCTTGATAGTATGCCCCTTTCTGTAAACACATTTAAAAGGCTTATCAGATATGTGCTGCAAGTCAGAAGTGCTAGCAAACCTGCTCCATTCTTCCTCTATAATAATTCTGACCAATCTCGCTTCCCCATCATAGGTTATTACCAGAGCACTATTATACACATTCTCTACCTTAGCATCAGTTGAATGGATGTTGTTCAGATCCATAGAATGGTTACCAAAAATAGGGGCAAATTTAGTTTTCCTAGCTGCAAACATTTCTTCATACACTTCTGTAAGCAGTAGTTCTGGGTAACCTTTAGCTCTGAACAACTCAAGAAGATATTTACTTTCAATTAAAAAAGTAATTGTCATCGGATGTCATTCTACTGATGTGCACAAACTGGCCTTTTACCACACCCTTCTTCTGGTAATGTTGGTGTGCATTAGTGTAGTACAGGTATGAATATGAAAAGGTCATTTTTCTATAAACCCTGGTCTTAAAACCCCCTTTTGACAGGCAGTAACTAACAACCGGATATTTTCCAACCTAAGTAAGGCAGAGAGAAAAAATATTAGAAGAATGTACAAATAACAAAAACCTGAGAATAATGAAACCAGATAAAGGTGGGGGTGTTGTTTTAATGGACAAAATAATTTATGAGGGGAAAATGATGGATATCCTGGGGGATAACAAACAGTATGTAAGAGTAAAACTGAATTAGGTGAATATAGCATACAAAAAAAATGCAGGTATGCCTCAATGACTTACTATTAGAAGGGCTTACTGACAGAGATACATATAACTTTCTACATGTAGAAAACCCAAGGTTCTATCCATTTTTGAGATCCCCAAGGTCCACAAGGACATAAACAACCCACCTTTAAGTCTGATTGTTTCAGCTGAGGGTTCAATAACCACCCTTTTAGCAAAATGTGTGGATTCAAAACTTAAAAAACTAGCTATGAGGGGTGAAAATGTGTTAAAAGATTCATGGGACGTGTTGAAGAAATTAAATTCTGGCTTTTATTCAGATAATTTGGTTTTTATTTCAGTAGATGTGATAGATTTGTTTTCCTCCATCCCTCATGACACAGGACTGGAATGATTGGAAGAAGTTTTAATTGATTGTACTAACATTACTTATAATGACTGTCATCTGTGTTTAATATTAATGGATGTGATTTTAAAAAACAAGTTTATATTTTTTGAGGGCAAATATTTTAAGCAATTAAGAGGTGTGGCCACTTATGCTATTATTTTATTTTATTGGGAAAATAAATATTTTAAATGTGGTTTTAACAACTGTTGGAGTGTTTATGGTCATTTTCTGGATGATATTTGTTTGTTTTCAAAAGAGCCGGTAGACAGGTTTTTAGAATTTTTTAGATATTTATCAAACACCACTGAATTTTTAAGGTTTACTTATGTAGTGGATTATGATGAAATGAGATATCTAGATCTTTGTATTAACAAAATCAATGGGGATTTTAAGTCCAGGGTGTATAGAAAAAGGACCTTTTCAGATTCATACCTGTACTACACTAGTGCACACCCACATTACCAGAAGAAGGGTGTGGTAAAAGGGCAGTTTGTGCGCATCAGTAGAATGACATCTGATGACAATGACTTTTTAAGTGAAAGTAAATATCTTCTTGAGTTGTTCAGAGCTAGGGGTTACCCAGAACCACTACTTACAGAAGTGTATTCAGAAATTTTTGCAGCTAGGAAAACTAAGTTTGCCCCTATTTTTGGTAACCATTCAATGGATCTGAACAACATCCATTCAACGGATGCTAAGGTAGAGAATGTGTATAATAGTGGTCTGGTAATAACCTATGATGGGGAAGCCAGATTGGTCAGAAATATTCTAGAGGAAGAATGGAGCAGGTTTGCTAGCACTTCTGACTTGCAGCACATATTTGATAAGCCTTTTAAATGTGTTTACAGAAAGGGGCGTACTGTCAAGAACATCTTGGAAAATGGAACTAGTAAGGGTAGTAACTACAACCCTGGCAAATGAGGTGCACAGAAGTGTGGAAGTTCTGCACAATGCCCCTATGTTAAAACTGGGGACACATACTCCCCCTGATTCAGTAAACTTCAATGCTGGAATTCCTGCATAGAAGTGACCATGTAGGAGCAGCATGGCAGCACACCATGCATAGTAATGAAGGCACGCTGCATGAGCTCCTAAATGGACACAGAGCATGGACGAGTGCAGGGGGCGTGTCTGAGAGCAGAACTCTCACAATATACATGCCCCTGCAGTCAAGAACTGCAGTTTAGCTATTACAATGAGCAAGACCACTCATAGGGGGATGCATACCCTCAGCAACAACCCCCAAGTTTATAAGAGCAATATGTAAAATATAATAATATAAACAATGTATTTTTTTATCAAACAGATTAAATTTAACCGTAAGTGCATGGGTTTGCCCATTGCTTAGCTACGTATGCTGTAGCTTAAATGGCACAAGAAGATAAATATCAAGATACATGAGAATAAAGCAGTACTGCAATAGTGTAGTGGTCAGAGCATTTGTCTTACGAGCAGTCATTCCCGGTTCAAGTCTCACTCCAGTACATTCCATTTTCTATGTCAAATCACTTTATGAACAATATTATTTGTTGTATAACCTACTAAATAACATATATTCATGAACTGGAGTACTGCATTAAATGCAGATGTGAAGTGTCATTGTAATAATGTTGTAAAATCCACAGATAAACGCAAGTGCCCCATACAGTATATGAACACATGAATCATGGATACAAATCAAAGGTATAATGTGTGAATGATAAATCCATAGTGTCCAAATCCACCACCACCCCAAGAACCATGCTACATTTCTGTCTAAATTAGTGTGGGGGTAAGCGGGAGTAAGCACTATTAAGCAGTAGTAAGTGGGAGTAAGCATATTTAAGCAGCAGTATGCAGGTTTTAGCCTGTTTGCATGGGGTAAGAAATGTGCATACAGGTTAAGCAATATTGATGCTAACCCTCTGTAAGCATATTTAACCAGGAGTTAGCATTGCTTACCATCACGCATACCCACGCAAATCAGCTTACCATTGCTCAAAAGTGCCTTAATCACTCTGTATCCAACAGCCGCTGCTCTGCCCAGCAACAAAATAAACAGCCTTCGTAGGTCTTGAACCCAGGATCTGTACACTCTAGTTATAGTAGTTAACCACTAAGCCATTACAGCAGCACATACGTTTGAGGTATTACCAAACAGATCCTCACTATAGCAAATACAAACTGAACATGTGAAAGGAATCTATATACAGTTTTATATTGTATAACCTACTACATAACATAAATATGTGAACTGGAGTACTGCATTAAGCCCATATGTGAGGTGTCATTCTAATAAAGTATTGAAAATCCTTAATAAACACATGGACCCCATACAGTGTACATACACATGAATCATGGATACCAAACACTTAAATAACATGTAATGAATAATAAATCAATGTCAAAATGCAAAAAATAATGCAAATAAAATATTAAGCAATAGTAAGCATTGCACAGCCCAGCTTAGTAGGTGTAAGCAATGTGTAGGCCACTCAGTCTGTCCATTGGTATGCCCCTTTAAGCAATGCCACCCTTAGGTAAGCAGGTTTGTCCATAGCTTAGCATTTTCAAAACCATCCAATCATGGCAAAGTGTGGGAAACTGGCCCTATTTAGACCCAATAGGTGGGAATACATCTCATAACTGATTGTAGCTTCCCTCTGTAGGCACTATGTCTGGAATGGGCAAGGGTGTGTACTTTCGGGTGCAGCGCTGAGGCATCCAGGAGGCCAGAGTCATGACAGGACTCCTTGTGAAAGACCATGACTACAGACTGCTGCAGGGCCAGTACCAGGCTTCCCAATACAAAGCGGAAGCCTGGGACCATCTCGCCCATGACTTCACCAGTGCCACTGGCATACCCCAAACTGGTGAGCAGATCAGGCATCACTATGCTGACCTGAAGTGGAGAAAGGGGGATCTCTTGGATCAGTGGATCCAAGAGGCTAGGAGAACAGGGGATGTCCCAGCCTTGTGTAAGTATCAGTCCACTACCTGTTTAATAATTTCCAGCTTATGTATATTATGGATAGGTATAGCTAAATATTCCTCTTATGTCTTTGACAGCGGCAGACGAGCGGGCTGTGAACCGGGAAGCCCATGCCTGTAGATTGCAGAGGATGCAACGCGAGGCAGGTTAGTAATACTCTTGCATGTACTGCCATAGGAAATAAATCTAAAAGTAGTAGTTAGTTAATTGCCTGTAAAAAACCTGTATTGTTTAAGGCATGTACTGCATACACCAGAGAATAGGGCAGGAAGAGTCTCATATAGGTTGTATGTAAATAAAAGCATAATAGCCTAACAATAAAGGTCTAACTGCTGGACTGCATGTGTTTACTCTGGTATCATATTGTAATGTAGAGTTGCAATCACTGAATAGTACTGTTAAGCATTCTTACCCACACTGTGCTACATAAATAAAATTTGTAAGAATGTCTGTATATGACTGTAGTAATCCCAAGAGGTCATATAGTACAACTGAGAGAGACTTAAACAGAAAACAGTGAAAAGATTATGCTATTTGGATTTGGTTGTCTCTCAATTGCAATGTGAACTGTTGTATTTTTAGCACACACAGCCATGGTTCAAATCCTGGGAGTGGTAGTAGGCTGTATGCAGAATCATACCCCACAACTGTAAAGATATGTCCAGTAAATTGGCCCATATCTGCTGCCCATCCCCCTGGCAAATCAGTGGTATGATGCCAAGAAATGTATAGTTATCCCCTTTGGGAAAAAACATGTATCCGTGAATTACCATATAGGTGGCAGTACACTAAACACCGAAAGTGTGATAAGAGACTTAGGGACACAGGTGGACAGTGGTCTCACCTTCGATCACCACATCGCCACAACAGTCAGGAAATCCTTCTATGTGGCACACCTCATCACTAAGGGCTTTTCATCCAGAAAAAAGGAGGTCATTGTCCCACTGTACTCATCCCTCATTAGACCCATTATAGAATACAACAGCCCATTTGGTATGTACCTCTCAAGACATCTGCAACAACTGGAACGGCCGCAGAAATACCTCACTAAAAGAATCACAGGCCTAAAGCAGATGCCCTATGCTGGCCGCCTTAAAAAACTCCAGCTATACTCTGTCACATATCGTCTACTCAGAGGTGATCTCTGCTTAACATACAAGGCCATGTCAAACCCAGAGCTGTTGGATATGCTACACTTAAAGAAATCCCAATCCCTCAGAGCCACACACTCCAGGGATCTAAACCTTGTCATCACAATAAACAAAACATGCTGGAGGGATAGATTCCTGACCCAGAGACTTCCAAGACTCTGGAATAGATTGCCCATACATGTCAAGCAGAGTGCCTCTTTGGCCCTCTTCAAAAGGAACCTTGACGATTGGATGGGAGAAAGGAAATTCACCCCGGGGATCACGTCAGTCGCCCTGCTAGACAGGGGTCCAGGGAAGTAAATATTGTGGGAAGAAATAGCCAGGGAATTGTTATGGCTAGGCTTGTATAGGCCCAAGGGCTGATAGCCTAGTACCAACCTATGAACCTATGATCCCAAATGTTTAGGCAGCAAACAAGACATACAACTGATTGCCAAACATCTATAAGAACAAACCTGGCACTCTAGCAACTCCCCAACATGTTATGAGAGTAATTAGCCAAGTATGTTTCATCTCCACCCCCATGTTGTCAAGCTGTGACCAGAGTGTGTACAGTATCAGAGTGAGATGTATGTGCATAATACTAATGTGGAAACTGGTAATTTGTGTGGCAACATTCAGGTAGTGCTAACAAACATTGCTCCCACAGGTCTGTCAGATACAAGCACTGTGCCTAAAAATAAAAGCTTGACATCCTGTACTGGTACTGTTTACTCTGGTATTGTATGGCATTGTTAGTGTTGCAATTGCTCTGAATAATAAGGTATTACTCATCACTGTCACCCACACTGTAGTACATAATACAACTGTCCAGGAAATCCTGTATGAGTGTTGTAATTACAAGGTCAGAATGTGAAACCACAGGAGAATTATAGATAGAAATCAGACAAGAGATACACAGCAATATCTATATAGCACACTCAACTGTGATGGACAGTGTTTTATATTTAGCAGACACAGCCATGGTTCAAATCGTGGGAGTAGTAGTAAGCTATATGCAGAATCATACCCAACAAGTATACAGAAATGTCCAGAAGGTTTACCTTTGAATAGTTTAAATGCAAATTGTTGAAAGAAAATTGTGCGTAAGTATGTTTGCAAGTTTCTGGATAAGTGAAAAAAGGAATCAAATGTGCAATGAGTGAATGCACATTCACATTCGCTCATTGCAGATTTGGCATTTTGGGTGCCGAGTGCACTATAGTGGGGATCGGGAAATGGACCCTTCCCCACTGTAGTGCAAACTCAGAGTTAAAATATTAAAATGGGGGGGGGGCCCACATGGTGGGGGTGCAGGGGTTCTTGTTTCCCTGCATTATGATGTGTATTCAAACATGTAGTTTGAAAATCAGCGAATCTAGTTTTCGATTTGCTGATTTTCTAACTTTGGTGCTCTTTGAAATGACGGATTTGTCATTTTGGTTCATACAAAGGGCCATTCAGATAGTTGATTTTCAACTATTCAAAGGTAAACCATCCAGAATGTCCAGTTAATCGGCCCATGTCTGCCGATTGTTGCCCTGTCCCCCTGCCATATCAGTGTGCTAATGTCTGACATGTGGGCAGCATTTCATGTCATATAGCTGACTGTCAGACCTGTACATATTTGGAAAATGTCAAATAAAACAAACCTGTCATTGTACAAGTCACTAAAGGTTTAAGAGGGCAATAGCTGAAATATGTCCCGGTTCACCTGGATGTGGTGAAGACATGCCTAGAGTGTGTGCAATAAGAGATGGACAAGTATGTGCATAACATCAACCTGGAATCTGGGAGTATGTGTAGAAATAGTTAGGTAGTGTTAACAAGCAATACCTCCACAGGTATACCAGGTAAGAGGTATATATTGCAGTAAAACTCATGTAAATAGTTGTCGACATCCATACCACTGTCCAAACTAAGGCAATAGGGTAGTGTACTAATACCTGTAAGGTACAGATCACAGCACTGACTAGGAAAGTAATGCGAACTACGGGAATATACTAGTTGTTAATTGACATCTTTCCACCCCCCCCCCACCATATCTGTAAAAATAAACTAAATACACAACTCAATCAAGTATGTGCTGAATTAACTCTACTGTTGGGACATATGTCCTATTGTTTGATAATTATTTAAATTTGTTCCTATGCATGTGCCATGTTGAAATGCTCCCACATTGGTGGCATGCTGCCATAAATGTACCTACATGCTGTTGTAACGACCACTGTGGTTCCATATATACATGTGTTCTGTTTGCTATGCAACTGTTCCATAGCTGGGGTTTGTGTTAATGGGAATATCTATGCATGCTGTTATACCTAATCCTGAAATGTGTTGACTATTACAAACCCACATATGTTGATAACATTTAAACACAATAGCATGTTTGGGAAGGCTAGTCCCGGCGGACCCACCTGTCCCACCTCAGCTGGCCATGGCACCGGGCCCAAGCATGTCTGGGGCCCAACCCAGCACCTCCCCCATCCGTTGGTCCTGCACCACCTTCGGGTGGAACCACCTCAGGAGATGGGGCTCACCACCCCCGGGAGTAGATGTGGACAGGAACCAGTCACCTGTCGCCATATCTGGTCGTAGTGAGCTCCACAGGGAGTTTGGAGATTTGCTACGCCAGCTTGAGGGCAGTGTGTCACAACTAGAGGGTCGGCCTGGCCCTCCTACTCAGCACCCAACACAGCCACCTTTGGGGCTGTGAAGGGTCAGTGTTGACTGCCTATGGGTGGGGACCTCAGTCCCACTGTTTCCACAAGGGGGCTCATGGGCTTCTGATTTCCAAACACCCTTCCCCATCAAGGTGTTTACCCCCCAAGTGTCATATACTGTCCCTGTATATGTCTTGTTTGTTTTGTCTGATAACCTACCCAACCTACCTCCCCAAATATACTTACTATCCCTCCCCAACATCCTACTCTCCCCTGAAAAAAAAAAGGGCAATCTGTTCCCAAAAAAAAAAAATCTCGCCCCATACATAGCTGTCCATTTCACACACATGTCCACTGGATACGTAATCTGGTCTAATTGGCTTAACAACATATTATTGTTGTCCTCACCCCTCTCTCAGGGGTATGAGTGTCTAAATCAATCTCCAAATTCAGTGTATATGCACAGCTGTTACTGTAGAAGAAATGGACAGCTATAGACCTTCCCTACACCCTTCCTGCACATCCCTAGCGGTTTTCCCTACTGTCTTTCCCTATTTGTGCCCCCTTTTCACCACTTTCCTATCAACACTTTTTCATTTCTTTTAAAGAAATTAGGGCAAGGGTAAGTGGGAGTAAGCAATTTTAAGAAGTAGTAAGTAGGTTTAAGTTTGTTTGTGTGGGGGTAAGTAATGCCTGCACAGGTTAAGCAATTGAGAAGCTAAATCAGTATAAGAAACTGTAACCGGAAGTTAGCAGTGCTTATCTCCATGCAAACCCTCCCAAACCTGCTTACAACTGTTTAAAAGTGCCTTAATCACTCTGTACCCAATGGCCCTTGTTCTGACTAGCAACAAGATAAACGGCCTCTGTAAGGCTCAAAACCAGAACCCTGCACACCATAGCCAAAGTGATTTACCACTAAGTCATGTCAGATATACATAACCCTGATGTTTTCACAAACATATCATCCAGCACAGTCATTCAACAGTACAGGAAGTGTATTTAAACATGTAGATGTATTTATTTATTTATGTATTTATTTATTTTACATTTGTTAACCGTGTTAGTCTGACTGAGCATTTGGCTCATTCTCAGCAGAGACCCGGGGAGAAAAGCTCCTCAGTGAATAAAATGCAACAAAGTTCCATTACAGTCAGCAAAAATGTTACTATCAGGTTACAATAGCATGTGTGTGTATATATTTCTATCTAAATAGCTATATAAATATATATATATATATATATATATATATATATATATATATATATATATATATATATATATATATATACATATATACACATATATATCTATCTATATATATATCTATATATATATATATATATATAGAGAGAGAGAGAGAGAAAGCAATAGATATATATGTAAATATATATATATATATATATATATATATATATATATATATATTTATGACCAAAGACACCAGTAACGGGAGTGAGGGGGCCCAAGCTACTTACATCTTGTATGTATTGATATTACCCCCCCCCCACAGACAAACAGGTCTGCCCTGCAATACAGTACCAACTGTTGCAAGTCCCATAACCAGGACCTGACACACCATGGGCACAAGATGTTAACATTAATCCATCCCACCTGTATGATGTCAGGCTGGTATCAATAACATATCATGCAGTACAGTCTGGCTACCATAGGGAATGTACAATAAACGTTCCTAAGATACATATACACATACACACACACACACACACACACACACACACACACACACACACACACACACACACATATACACACACACACACACACACACACATATATATATATACACATATATGCAGATACATATATATATATATATATATTTTATATATATATATATATGCAACTGCACATACACACGCAGAGATATGTATAGGAAGATACATGTTTAGAGGGTGCACACAATATGGAAAAGCCAGTATTCCTACATTTGCCACCTTATCAAATGGACACTGTAGAGTCACCCATACAAAAGACAATTGTTGCCTGAAACATATACCCACAGAGGTGTCAAAGGATATAACACCACACACAGGTCTGCATACATGAGAAAGCTTTATTTGTGTATTATTACAGTGGTGGTGCTGCAGTAGCGCTGTCGCCTCATAGTTAGATGCTGTCCGATTCTCAGCTAGAGCATCTTCTGTGTGGAGACATGCATGAATGGGCATACCTTCGTTGAAGGTTGTGCATCAGGGCTGGTAACTCGGCATGTAAAAATCAACTACCAATCATTAGCGGACCGGAGTTCTGCTGTGGTGACCCCTAACTGGGAAAAGCCGAAAGAGACAACAACAATAACATTACAGTTGTATATGCCATGTCATATAGCTGATAAGACTTTAAAATACATATAAAAGATGAATGCAACTCTCAAAAAGATGATTTAATACAATATTCCTAAAAGCATAACATATGTTGCTGTCCAGACCAAGGCTTTCAAGTAGTACAACAGTAAAGACAGACTGGGCCATAGGATAACAATCAATCAACAGTAAGTAATGCAGCTGTATAGTCCAACAGCCTCTAACTACACTTTTTACGCAGTCCCTAGGGGGAAAAGACTTCAGCTGACACAGTGGGATGTTTCTGTTACATAACAAGGCATAACTGAAACCATCACAATCACACCGACAAACAGAACAGTCTGTATGGCAGGAAGCAGTAGGCTGGCATTTTCCCAAGGTGAATTGTATGGTAATGTACATCCAGATACCTTAAGGCAGCTTACTTCTGATATCCCTCACATGTTGTAACAGCCTAGGTTATTTATGGTGCATCCCCCCATAAACTGACATACAGGGGCATATACTACTGTTACATACATTGACCACTGGACTGTAGAAGGGTACACATGTATTGTGCAGATGAAGCCCACACATATATGTACCAAACTCCACAATATGTGTGGGGGCCACAACAGCAGTGGAATGATGGCAGGAATGGCAGCATGACATACTCACAGCCCACAGCATGTCATATGGACAAAGCCTGGTATGTAGGTGGAGGACAGAGGCCGGAACACAGACCCATATGTGAAATAGTGTTGTCATACACTAAGCAAGTTTCTGGTGTTACAGGATAGTCTGCAACATACCCTTAGTCAGGAATATGAAGTCAGAAACACAAATGGATGTAGCCATGTACTGATAGCAGTCAACACACACACCTGTGTGGTGGACAGACAAAACATAACAGGTACACCTCTGGCCATCAAGTGGATAGGCCCACAGTTGAGAGCTATGCATACAGACTGCATTCCATGTTAAACTAGTATGTACACACAAACCCTGTAACACTGGATACAACAACACTACTCACACTCTGTCTGTAGTTCTGGAACCTCATACAAATATGTAGCTGGCCTGAGTGTGCAAGTTCTCTTGTAAGAGGTATTGCTACCTGCTGTCTGTAACACTGCTGCCCACACACAGGAAGGATGTCCACCATACAGGAAAGGTAAAGTGACCACACCCATATGATGTATGGATTTATAGTAGTGGGCTGCCATGACAGTGGTAATTGGAAGTACTACACATCATGCTGCATGCAGGTAGCAAGTGGAGGACACTGACTGGTGCAGAGGCCATCACCTGATCATATGCATCACCTACAAAAACCATGTTGCAATCTATTCCAAGCAGCTCAATCCATTTACTGAAGAGAAAGAGAGAGGGAGAGAGAGAGAAACTGAAACCAAAACCAAAACTGAAACAATCAAACAAACAAACCTAGAAAGGAAGCAGGCTAAAGCCAAAGCCAAGGAGATAAAAAAAATACTCCTACAAGGAAACCATCCAAAACAGACCACATTCCCACAACAGGTATGTGAAGTATATATGAATGTAATTGAAAGTATTACTTGGTTCATAATACTGTGATAGATGATGTGGAATGATATATATGTGCCATCAGGTGTTGTTGTAATGATGTTCAGCTGAACAACTGCTATAGACAATAGAGTCTGTCCCTGTGGGTAGTGGGCCATACCCATTAACTGTGCAGAGCAGCACTTACTGACAAGATGTAAGCCATCATAGTGTATGTTGTGTAATGGAAAGCATGTATATTACTGTGGCCAATAGTTGGTAGTGGAAGTAATGCCATAATGATGGACACGTGGGTTCCAGAGCCCACCACTTGCAGGACACTCAGTTTAACATATATTGTAGCAAGCTGAAATCCCATAGGTGTGTAATAGGCTTACCTGCAATCTGGCCCTATGTATACCCACCTAATGTTAGGCTGTGTCCATATGTGCCACCGGTCTGTGTTGTAGCAAGGCAGAACAGTGCAGCTGTGCAGGAAGGAGAGTTAGAGATTGTGAACCTGATGTCTGAATGTACCCCATATGTAGACATATATATAAACACATATGTACAACATAAAATATATCTACATATAAATATGTATATATATATATATATATATATATATATATATGTGTGTGTGTGTGTGTGTGTGTATACAAACACACACACACACACACACACACACACACACACACACATATATGTATGTAAATACATGTCCCCTATATTACCACCAAAGTGCTGCATGTTATGTTTGAGGGAACATCACACATAGCAATACACACAGATATATACAGCTGTACATGTGTGCAACATGGACAGTTATGTTACATGTGAACCCCTTGTTGGAACCACATTGCCCTTGTCTGTGAAGTAGGGAATGAGAATATGGGGAAGGATAGCAATTATATTTGTGGAAGTGGTTCGGGTTGGTAGACATAGAGGACAGCTTACAGGGGTGGTATATAACACATGTGGTGGATAAACACCCTGAATGGTGTGTGTGTGGTCTGTGATGTGGAAGCCCCATGAGCCCCCATATGGAAACAATGGGAACAAGGCCCCCACCCATTGCTAGTCACAACAGCAGTTTCATGGCCCTGAAGGTGTCTGGCCTGGTGGCTGAGTAGGAGGAGAATCATGTGGACCCTGTGATTGTGTACTGAGGTCCTCAAGGTGCTGTAGCAGTTTCTGTGGAGCCTCCTATGGAACAGAACCTAGACATGACCTTGGGTGACAGGATCATGTCTGTGTGTGCCCCCAGGGGTGGAGACACCATCCCCTGAGGTGGTTCCACCTGAAGGTAGTGCTGGACGACCAGTCAATGGGGAGGCCCCTGGGTGGGTCCCACATGTGATGCGGCTAGGTAACATGGCCAGATGAGGTGAGAGAAGTGGTTCTGCTGGTAACTATTCCCTAAACATGCTATTGTGGCACTGTTACAGAACATATGTGGGTAGTAATAGTCCACACATTCCCAGAACATGTCCAAAAGCATGCATAGATATCCCCAATAACACAGATGACAGCTGTACAGCAATCACATAGCAAGCATACCACATGCAAATATAGAACCATAGTGGCCCTGACAATGGCATGTAGGTGAAATAGTCTGTAACAGGCCAGCAATGATAGTGTCCCCACAGGGAACATGGCTACAAACACATAGCACAAAGCGTGGTACAGTACAATATACGTCCCAATGGTAGGTAAGCTGTAGCCATACCAATTGGATAGTGTGAACAGTTTGTTGTCACTGATATGGTGGGGGGGAGACAGAGATGTGTATTACAAACTATGGTAACCTTGCTGTATGAGTTGCTCAGACCTGTTTCCATCTTTATGTCTTTCAGGCAAGATGTCCCATGGCCGATTACCAGTGTATTCAGCGAAATAAAATTTCATTTTTAACCACCTAATACAGCACTATCAGGTTCTTTTCAGCAGGACAGCCCATGAGCAGCAGGAGCGGGCCGCCCTGTGGCATAATCTAGTCCACAGGGTCAATGATGTCGGCCTGCATACCCGCAGGTTTGAGCAGGTCCGGAATCATTGTTGTGACCTGCTTCGCAATGCCTGTCAGCATGCTGCTGCAGTCTGGGGGGATCATCTCACAACAGGGGGTCATGCCATCCATCGCCCCCTGACAGGTGTTGAGGAGCTGCTCGACAACCTTGTGGCACCTGCCTGCCCGCATACGCAACAACTGGTGGAGACCATTGTGGAGGTGGGTGCTGCCTACACACTGGCTGAGGAGCATGCAGGTAAGGCCACAGGGCACATCAGTAGACCACTGTTGTGTATGCATCCACATCTGTACAGGTAGGTCATGCATATGTGAGATGTCATGTTTAGTCTGCTGCTGCGTAGTAGTAGTAAACAGATGTGCATAAGCTGTAGTATTGTGGACTTGTACTGTTGATGTACTGTAATGCTGCACCCACCCTGTAGCAATGCCACAGCTGTGGCCACTGACATCACATCTCTCACACGCTTATGTAGGTCACTCTGGTATATCACCAAGGCAGCAGCCTGTAGCTGGTGAGTATGGTTTATGTTCATGCTTGCCAATACACCGGTCATGTAATGGCTATGGTATATTCCATGCACACATTTAACACACCTACCCATAATGCATGCCGTACATGTTCACGTATTGTTACTGTTAACTGCACTGCATCACAGTGGTGACCATGATGGGGTATCTGAAAGATATGTCACACACCTGCAAGATAGCTAACATCCTCTCATTGCGAAATGTGTCCACAGGAATGAACATAATGGTGGGACACATGGCCTACAGTAGGGACATGTGTGAAACATCACCCTTATACAGTGCTACAACAGTGTATATACCAGTATTACAATGGCAACTGTTACAGATCTACACTATGGCATAGTATAATACTGTGGTCCACAGCCCTTAACACTTGCAATGTGATCCCAACATGAGCACTGAGTCTGTAATACGGAACCGTAGGTTAGGGCAGCAAATATGGGGAATACATACCTTCACAAACACTGGAAGCTTATGTGTGCACACACTCCAGAGAAAATATAGTAGTGACAGCTGTTGACGTAATGCCTGCATGCATTTGTCATAGAAATGCACCATTCCGCAAGTACACTTCCCCAATGTCACACCACGCAGTGGTCAGCTGTCCAAGACATTTGGCCTTCAAATGTGCACACTTACCTGCAACTGAGGCAGGTGTGGCTTGCACACATCTTAGATGACATGGCATGGACCCCATACTCAACAGATAGCACCCATGAGCTGCACATGTAGCCATACCACACCATTGCATATGCCATGACAAACAGTGCAGACAGTCATGTATGTGGCAAGGATGTATGGGACAGGAATGATGTAGGAAATAAACATATGGCCACACAAGACAAATACTGTCACATATAGCAAACTGGTCATGTGGACTCCCACTAACATGCCACAACACTGAGGGGGTAACAGTAATGTATAGCAAGTACTGGCTGTACAGTACCCATGTCAGCAATTGCCTGGACTCTGCAAGTGCATGGCCTATGGGTTAGGGTAAACAGATGTGACAGTTGTACCACAGGAAACATCAGCCAGGCATCTCTACAGGTAGTGTATGCATAACAGAAGAGGTCCCCAACAGTCATACGTTGCAATGTGTACTGGTGTACCATGACCACGTTGGAAACCTACAGACAATATTATGTAAGATACAGGTACTGCACAACCAATGCCTCACCCCACCTCAGGCTCACCATCCCCATCTGTACTGTGCCAGTGCTAGTGTACATCTGTATGTTTGCCAGTCAGTAGCTGAGACTAGGCTGTTACATGTGGTGTTCAATGTTTGGGACACTGCAAACTGACACACATTTTAGGCCATAGTTGTCAAGCATCTGCAAAAAGGCTGAAAGTGGGGAGGGTGTGTCATCATGACACACCAGTGCACTGCAGCAGGGATCCTAATGATACTAAGAATGGCTGTATCTGCACACAGTCAGGTTCAGGAACTGTGGCAGATGTAACCCTAACTCCACAGCAATAGTGACGACAGTGTGTGAACTTCAAGGGATGTGCACATGAGTAGAACTTGCAATCATGCAGAGTTGGGGGACATGTGTAGGGCAGACTGACTATATACTGGCAAATGCAGATGGCCCATGCAAGTATACGACTGCCAGGAATAGTGACTGCTGTAGTACACATAACAATAGGTGCAACAAACCGTCATGATAATGGCGTGCACACATATGCACCCATGGAGTGTATGCATTGTCATCAGCATCTGCACACCTAACAAATTTGTTAGACATTGCATGTGAATGTACAGCACATATGTCACATATCAGGCTCATGTAATGTTAATATATGCTGTGATGTGGTCCCATGGCATATCATGGAAGAGTGCGTCATATCACTAAGACTGTGTACACTCCGCATTGCCATGGTAAGGTTTGACGGTTGTTCGTGTAATAGTATCGTATTGGTCATACATGCACAGCTGATGTTGAGATCTGTAAACCAGACATCAGGCATTCAAAAATGACATCTGTCTACATGTCATCCCAGGTATGTGTTGCTCAAACACATAGGGGCTGTGAGCATTAGAGCAGACATAACTGACACAGTAATACACATTCAGCAATGGTTTGTACACCTGTGAGGTTTGGTGCACAGTACATGGCAGGGTGCAGAACAGGTGCACAGCAATACTGTGTACATAGGTGCAGTGTTTTCCAGGGGAAGGGATATCACCTACTAACACAGGCCATGCATCACACACATGTATACTGTTGCTAGCATGGATTAACTGTAGCTGCACTGCATGCTGTTGAGTACCATATGTTATGCATTTTGACAGATGGGCAATGTGAGGACTGTGTGTACTATATTTGTGCTATCTCACCTGTAGGTGTGTGTGTGTGTGGGGGGGGTTATTTTGTCTGTAAGTGCAATATGGTGGAGTGGAGGGGGGTTGATGCATGTAGGATGTGTGTGCATGTGTGTGTTTGTGTGGGTGTCCATGTATGCATATGTGTGATTGTGGGGTTGTTCATACTGCAGTACTTCCCTTTGGAATTGTGCAGTACATGGACATGGACTGACACATGAGACATCAGGAATACTTGTCTGATATGTACTCACAGGACAGCTGATAGTATAATAAGGTCTGTAGCATGCAACATGCATTGGGAGGGAAACTAGACACCAGGTATATCCTTAATATTGCAGTCAGCAGAAAGGTGAATGACTACCCATGTTTGGAGCACTACAGATGCATTGAGGAATTGCTAGACAGCACTAGGGAGTGTATTCATATATTACTGTTGTCCACATAAGTTGATTGAGCAGCAGATCTGGCATGTACTGAGCAATAGTTACATATGACAATCCAATGTGTGACATTATGGAGTGAACCTAGTAGCCCCTAACGTATTGAGGCCATGCTCACGATGTTCGGACATACCCAGGGTGAACACTGGATGATAGCAGTGAGGCCATGTAAAACTTACTCCACTCAAGTCAAGGAGGTAATGGAGTTATAGGTCCTGTGTTTTGATCACTCGTGTAGGCATTTAGAAGAATGATACGTTAATGAGTGGTATTAATGAGTGAATGTTATCAAGTGTGATGCAGGATGAGGAACTTATGTGAATAAATGTGGGACTGTCTGTAAACTCATGGACAGGTAGGTATTAAGGTGGAATTTCAGTGTGTGCATGCATGTGTGTGTGCACTGTTATGCAATGCTGTACAGGTCTTAAAGTGCATTTCTTGTTTTCCCCCCACAGGTCGTGAGGTAGATCAGGGTGCCTCCTGCATGCAATCTGATGTTGGTGTCCATGCAGACACTGAGGATGATAGGACTGTAGAGGCACAGGCAGGGTTGTCAGAGGCCGTAACTGCGCCATCATTTGACATGCCCCTCTTAACCACTCCAACTCTGCACACAGTTACAGTGCCTATACTTGCCCTATCACCAGTGGCCATAGCCGAGGAACAATTGGCGGTTGGTGGCAGTGCACAACAGAGTGTGGAATCTATGCCTAATGTGTCTGGTCACAGCAGGCATTGGCAGATGTCTGGCAGGGCACCACATAGGCAGATGTACCGGGGTGCTCATGGTAGGGCCACTGGTCATCATGCCCCTGACAGAAGTACCACAACTGGTACCACCAGGCGCATGTTTCAGACTGTCATGGGGGTGCAGGCACGTATGGAACTGTACACCAGACAGGGCCTGAGGCTGCAGAGGGCTGCTCTCTCATCTGTAAGTGACAAATTATATGAACTTGCTTTCGTCCTCCGTGATTATACCGTGGTCATGGATAGATGGTTAGGTGAGATGGTGGGCCTCATCAACCTTGGTTTGTCCGTGCTCGAACATGTGGTGGGAGTGGGGCGACAGCCGCATGGACATAGGCCAGAAATACCAGCAGTTGGCGATCGACATGGATGTGCTAGGATACCAAGGTGCTCCTGTTGTGGCAGTACCAGCCCCAGCACTGCAGGGGGATGCTATCCACACCACACCACAGCAGGCCATGTGCACATGGCCCTGGCCAGTCCCAGGAGGGACCTGCTTCCAGCAGACATCTGTCATCATCAAGGGAGAGTAGCACATTGAGGCCTGTACCTGGACATGCCCATGGAACCTCTGGCAGGCACAGTCTGTGTTTCCATGGCCGGAGGCGGTAAACTGCACACCCTGCCAAGTATGGTCTGTAGCTGTCCAAGGAACACCTATATAGGGCAGCCACATGGCAGAACTGTGTGCATACATACCCACACACTATACGAACACACCTAGGGCAAACCCATACCTACACACACACCACATCACCATGCCCATTTCAACTAATTACACCCCTCACCCACACACATGGTGTCAAATGTATGGCCCACCCTTGGTCTCTGGCAAACCAACAACACACCATGTGCATATGATAATTCCTGTGCCACATCTCTGTCATCCATACCATCAATGCAGGGACAGGCTAATATGGTTCTGATGCACATGGTGACTGTACTACAGTATACCAATGTACTGCTGTGTAACATGTTGTCAGGAGTAATGTTTAATGCATACATCATAGGTAGTGTAGCTGTTCAGCCATGATGCATTATAGCTGTTAGTAACACTGAGTGATTGTGGTCTCCATAATGTTATCCATTTGTGTTGTAGGTGTACGTGTCAGCAGGAGGATGGTCTGCAGTCATATTCTACAAGGGGTATGGCACTGTGGTGACACCATGGGTGACATATCTTGGGTAAAGTTGAACACATGTCACAGGTTTGTATAACAGTTACTGCCTGTGCCACATGGACAGGTGACCCTTTGGGACATGTATAATCAGCAACCTGTTGTAGATCCATCCACATACACACACACTCTTACTTGGCAACACTGGGACTAGACTCCTAACTAGGTATGTAGTGCTACTGAAGTATGTGGCTTTCATTGCACACACCACACTGCGTTTAGGGTGAGGTGTGTTCCAGGTTACATGTTACATGCAGAACATCCCCAGACATGTACAGTATGGCAATGGGGGATGTAATGGCTGTATATGGACAATACATAGTGTGACATACCATCGTATACACATTAACAGACACATAACAGGCAGACACACATCCAAGAGACCTGGGCCTACTGGTGCTAACTAACTTGTCAGTGTGTTGAATGTTGTACGGCTAGGCTGCACACAGCACATGCATAACTGGGCTGGAATGTGGTACCAGTTACCTGTATGGTTGATGGTGACAGTGGTCATCATACAGTGGTACATGGGACATGTACCAGGTGTACCATGGTGTAATGACAGCATACACAGCACCCACACCCCACAGTGGATGTTGTACACACTGGAACCCATGATGACACTCTGACATACCCACCATCACACATTGACCACGACTGCAATACAACCCATTGTCCATCCCAACAGTGGTACTACAAGGATATGCATGTAATGCACATGGCACAGGCAAAGCAGGGTGATGCATTGTCATGCCTCACCTATGGGCAGCAACAGCACTATCCATATGACTGTGTGGCAATGTGATTTGTAATAGGAGTATGTGACCTCGGAATGCTGTACCCTACAGATATACAGACATGCACACATACACACACTTGCCAGAACTCAATGGGTATCCCATGCCTATCGACCCATTTGTACAACATTGTTGTGCTGGTACTGCAAGACTCATGTAGCCGTTAGGGAGAGGAGCATAACAAGGTACATGTAATGTCTGGTACAGCAGCAGCCACATCTCACTATGGCAACGGGTGTTGCAGTGGGTGTGAAAGCCCTCATGGTATTCCTAACTACAGGTGTACTAACCCACAGACACTGCTATCCTCAGTAATGCACACATACACATTTGTCAGTACTGGGGTGCATCGCTGCAGGTAGTCATAGGTGTGTACCTGGCTATTGTCCATGGAGAGATGGGAAGTGTAGGGGATGTGTGTACAGTGGTATCATGCCACCTGCCATGTGCCAGCAGGCAATCCATTGACAGACACCACTGTGGTGACTGTCAGGGTGAGAGTGACATGCATCAGCCAATCCTCTGGGTGCCTCCTGCAAATGACCACTGAGGTGATCCAATTGACATGTATGCAACATGTATTACAACACATGGTTAGTGTCTGCGATGGAGACATGTACCCAAGCATGTTCTGTTGACTGTGGTAGTGTAGTGGGAGTATGTGTGGCATGTGGTGCATACACAGTGTTGTCTACTATATGTGCTGGTTATAACACAGCTGGGCAGACATGTCAGTGTCAATCAAGCATAAGTTGCCTGTACATATCCAAGCTGGATACCTACCATCTGCACATCTGTACAGGGACTAACAGACATCATCTTGGCAAGTAGCTATGCAGTAGGATGAATATGTTGACAGATAGATGTCTAACACCAATATGTATGCCATTACTACATGTTGGAAGCCCTCACTGACTTGTGCTGTACAGACAGTAGTCTACAGTTAATCTCCACATGTCAGATCATTATGCAGTAGGGGATATATACTGTGACACAGCTCACATGCCAAGAACATGACAGTGAGGCTTCAGTGTCCAGCTATGCCTGCAGGGGTGCTTGTTGTCAGTACTACATTTAGCAATCTATTCTTGCCTGGGAAAGCACTGTCATCAGTAGTAAAGCCATGATACACTACATGTCAGTGTGATGGAACATAACTTGGGTGACTACCCTTGTATGTAACACATTCACATGGCTAAGAGTGATGCACAGGTCTTATATACTTGAGTGTCCCAGACATGACACTCACACCCTTTGCTACTGCAATGACAGCACATAGACTCATGTTTTGTACATGGCATTACATACACTTATTACAGATGTCATTACCCTGAAATGTTATCAGACTGGGATGTGAGCACTGGTTATCAGAGCTGAGCCATGCCTCACAGGTATCAGCATTGCTGCACTATAACAGCTGAGCACATTTGTGTACTGGTAAGTGAAGCATGCACAGTGTAAGCTCCCTTATGTTTAACCATACGTGAGCACCACTTAGCTTCATGCAAACCCACACAAATGTGCTTAAAGCTGCTCAAAACTGCCTTAACTACTCTGTATCCAACAACCCTTGTTCATCCCAGCAACAAAATAAACAGCCCTTGCAGTTGTTGAACCCAGGACCCTGTACACTATAGTTGCAACAGCTAACCACTATGCCATGGCAGCTGTGAAGACAATTGTTGTTTTTCCAATATATCTGTCAGTGCACATATTGAATAGTATTGAACAATTGCTTTGACTTCCACAATTGTATAATACTTCTTAGTGAAATTACTGTTGCATCACATATATTGTTATATCTAAATATACACATATCAGATACATACGGTGTGATACATCTGAGAAGTTATACACAGCCTTAATGTTTACACATGACAAGGATATGGATATATACACATACATATGTAGATGTATATCTACATGTACATACACATATATATTCATATATATATGTATTTTGACACATCTGTATAGTGCATCACATATACGGCCTTTTAGATCTCTGTATATATATATGTATATATATATGTATATATATGTATATATATACATATATATGTATATGTATATATATATATACGTATATGTATATATATGTATATATATACATATATATATATATATATATATATATATATATATATATATATATATATAGGTTCATAGGTTGGTACTAGGCTATCGGCCCTAGGGCCTATACAAGCCTAACCATAACAATTCCCTGGATATTTCTTCCCACAATATTTACTTCTCTGGACCCCTGTCTAGCAGGGCAACAGACATGATCCCTGGGGTGAATTTCTTATCTCCCATCCAATCATCAAGGTTCCTTTTGAAGAGGGCCAAGAAGGCACTCTGCTTGACATGCATGGGCAGTCTATTCCAGAGTATGGGGAGTCTCTGGGTCAGGAACCTATCCCTCCAGCATGTTTTTTCCATTGTGATGACAAGGTTTAGATACCTGGAGCATGTGGCTCTGAGGGATTGGGATTTCTTTAAGTGGAACATGTCCAACAGCTCAGGGTTTGACATGGCCTTGTATGTTAAGCAGAAATCACCTCTGAGTAGACGATATGCCACAGAGTATAGCTGCAGCTTTTTTAGATGGCCAGAATATGGCATCTGCTTTAGGCCTGTAATTCTTTTAGTGAGGTATTTCTGTGGCCTTTCCTGCTGTTGCAGATGTCTTGTGAGGTACATACCAAATGGGGCATTATACTCTATAATGGGTCTAATGAGGGATGAGTACAGTGGGAAAATGACCTCCTTTTTTCTGGATGAAAAGCCCTTAGAGATGAGGTGTGTCACATAGAAGCATTTCCTGATTGTTGTGGCAATGTGGTTATCGAAAGTGAGACCACTATCCACCTGTGTTCCTAAGTCTCTCAACATACTTTCGATGTTTAGTGTACTGCCACCTATGTAGTAATTCATGGGTACATGTTTTTTTCAAAGGGGATAACTATATATTTCTTGGCATTAAGCTTGAGCCCATGGCTCTGGCACCAGGCATCTGTTTATGTAAGGCCCATTTGTAGAATATCCACATCATTTGGGGATTCAATAATGGCTCCCAGTTTGCAGTAATCTGCAAACTTTGTTAGCCAGAGTCCCTTAGTGTTGGTCTGTACTTCAGAGAAGTAGATGCCACACAAGAGTGACCCCAGGACTGAACCCTGAGGTACTCCACTTGTCACTTGTCTGGAGCTGGATTTGGAGTCAGCTACTTTTACAGTCTGGGTTCTGTCAGTAAGCCAGTTGGCAACCCATTGAGTGATGTAGGGATTTATGCTCAGCTTAGTAAAGTTTATCTATGATTCCAGAGTGGGGGATGGTGTTGAAGGTCTTGGCGAGGTCCAGATAGGCTGTGTGGACCACCTTACCCTCGTCCACAGCTCTGGAGACTGATTTGAAGAAGTCAGTCAGATTCAGGAGACAAGATCGGCCCTTCACAAACCCAAACTGGGTGGGGTCCAATGTTTGAAGGTTGCCAATGTCTTTGTTTATAAGTTCCATGATAATGCGTTCCATGCCCTTGCAGATCAGGCTTGTCAGACTGATAGGACAGTAGTTCCCGGGATCCAAGGCGGATCCCCCCTTGTGGAGTGGGATAACTGTAGCTGTGCGCCACTCAGTGGGCACGAAGCCTGAGGTGAAGCTATGATTAAACATGACACTTAGGTGAGGTGCCAGTTCATTTTGCAGTTCATGTAGTACACAGCCTGGTATGTCATCTGGTCACATGAATGCTGTATTCTTAGCTTTGGAGAGTGAGGTTTCTACCTGTGTGGCTGTGATTACCAGAATTTGGCAATCTTTTGGTATTGAGAATGGCCCTTTAGGGGGTGAGAGGGGGGTGAAGTTGGCACTAACTCAATCTGCCAGGATATTGGCAATATCCTTGGGATCAGTACATTTAATGCCATTCTGTTGTAGCTCAGAGCAGATCTGAGCATTGCCATTTAGATTCTTGACATAACTATAGAATGCCTTGTGGTTGTCTTTGGAATCTTTGGCAATTTTATTTTCGTAACTAGCTTTTGAGGATTTTATGAGGGATCTCAGCTTCTTACTGAGGCTGGTAAGGGAGTTTTTTGCATCCTGGAATTTTCCTCTTTTCTGCAACAGTTTCTTCCTTCTGTTGTATAGTTTTTTTATAGCAGGGGACCACCAGTTTGGCTTCCTTTTTTTGGAGAAGAGCATCTCGGTTCTATTTGGGATGGTATGATTCATGCATGAGTGGATGTGCTCGTACAGTGCCTTAGTGTAGGATTCTGCAGTCGAACTTTCAGATCCCATCTGCATGGGTGTCATGAAGTTTGTCACTTCTGACTTCAGTAGCATGAAGTTGGCTTTGGAGAAACTTTTTTAAGGAGGTTTCCTTACTGGGGGGGGGTGGGTGTGGGATGTGGATGTCAAGGGTGATTTACTTATGGTCAGACCTAATCAATGAGGGGGTGACCACTGGTGTGGAGCATCTATCTCCCATGTTGGCAATGACCAGGTCTAGGATATTGGATCCCCTGGTGGGACAATGGATTAGTTGATCCAGGATGTTGGAATTTATGAATTCCAAGAACCTTTGGGAAGAGGAGTTGGTACCCGAGTAGTTTTCCCAGTTAATGGCTTGGTAGTTGAAATCACTCAGTATTAGGGTGTTTGGTTGTATCTTAATATTTTCCAGTATGTTTAGAAAGGTATAGTGAGAATCTTGGGGCATGGTGGGGGATCTGTAGCAAGCTACAATTTGGATTGCAGTCTTACCTAGTGTTAGTTGCACCTGGAGAATTTCAGATGCATTGTGTTGGGCAACTATCCTGGAGGTTTGAATATCCTTGGTGAATATGGGCACTCCTCCTCCTTTAGTGTTTTGGTCTTGGTTTTGTGGCCAAAAAGTGTGGTAAGAGTTGTATCCTGGTATTGCAGGGGTGCTCTCTGGAGCCTTGAACCAGGTCTCAGTTACTGTACAGATATCCTGTTGGAATACGATACCACACAAACTGTTGAAACACACGTGTGCGGTCACCCAAAATAGCAAGCTCCTAAAGCCAAAAGCCACAAGGAATAATCTTTCCTTTGCGAATACAGAATAGACGTGCCTCCACCAATAAAAAGCAAACGGTACCACAAATCCTTGAATAAAACCTTAACGCCAAGTTTATTTAAGCTAACACATGCGTTTTCGCTGAAGTTACAACCACAGCTTCTTCAGAGATTTAAAAATAGCCCGCCAAACTGAGTTTTTATTCACACGTCATAGCGTGTGCCCGGCACAGATTTTTAAAGGGCTATACTTGTAAATGTGTATAAAATTTATAAAACATTCAATCACTGGCTCAATATGTTACAACTTGATACTCCGTTAACCATAGTTTGCATAAACATAGAACTAAATAAAAACTTCATAAAAACTTTCTAACATTCATAAAAAATGAATACATTTAAACAAACCCTTCACAGGTTTATCCATTATTAATGAAGTATATCATAATATTGCATGTTGGCTTAACTTACATTACCTCAAAATTTGTCCATATTTATTCGACATTATTACTTTCATCCCAGGCTACCTATACCTTGTCCCAAGCCACCGTCCCCTTAAAAATGGACAGTTATTGTTCATGTGTTAATGAGTGCTTCAAAAACACATCCAATGCTTTGCAATAATTGACCGAATGAAACCTACGTTGAAATTGTAGTACTAGACTACCTTACGCCCAAAAATTTATGTAACACATAATTCTTAGTGTAAATTAAATAAATGTTTGGCCACCTTATAACCAAGTATGTTGGTATAGTGAATCATTTAAAATATACTAAATGCATACCAACCTCACCCTTCCTGAACTTTTACCTCACTGTATACTCTAGAAATGTTATCCAAATCATGATATTTATCTTTTGTAACTCCTTAGTTTGAGTATGCATGTTATATTACAATGCTCGTTCAAGCCGGGGTATGAGAAGGCGTCCAACCTCAACTGCCATTCTAATTCTTTATTTTCTAGAAACAGTGGTGTTGGCCCCCCTCTTCCTGTATTCAAGATTTGGTCAATAGGTGTGAATTCAAAACTATGTCCTACATTTTTTATGGTATGTTTAGCTAAAGCATTTTCAATATTCTGTTTCCTCATTGCGTACACGTGTTCGTAAATTCTGTCCCTTAGCCTTCTATCAGATTTACCTATATAGAAGGCCGGGCAACAGTTACACGTTGCCAAATAGACTATAGATCTTGATTCACAATTCAGTTTTTTATTAATACCAAATTGTTTACCACGAATGTTGAAGACACTTGTTGCTTTCACAAGATGACAATAACTACACTGCCCACATTGAGAGGATCCTTTTAGTCTACTAGTGGAAATAATTCCACTATGCCTCTGTAATAGGACTTTCAAACTATTTCCTCTTCTAAACGTAAACCCAGGTTTACTACCTAATTTATCCAACAATTGGTGATTGTTAGAAATAAAGTACCAATTTTTGTACAAAATAAATTGAATTGACTTAAAATCGGTACTAAATTTAGTGATGAAATTACAATCAAAAGTATTCATGTTACGATTACTGTGGTCAGTTATCTGCCTATCATCAACACTTATTGTTGTAGTTGACTCTCCACTAGTAATCACAACCGGGCTCGCCATCATATCCACCATATATTTTGTTGGTAACAATGGTGAATAATTCCCCAATGTTCTTTTAGTGTTTATCTCCTGAAGTAAGTCATCAAACAAGTGTACCGGATAATCTCTATTGATGAACATGATTTTTAAGAAGTCGCATTCCTTCTGGAATAAGACATCAGTACTACAAATCCTGGACGCACGGATTAGTTGGCCCTTAATGATTGCTTTCTTTTGTTTGTATGGGTGACAACTCCTAAAATGCAGTAAGGAGTTACAGTAGGTGGGTTTTCTGTAAATACTTGAAAAGTATTCACCCTTTGTTACATCTTTACTTAGTTTGATGTCCAAGTAATCAATTTCTTCATCAGAGAAATGAGATGTAAACCTTAAAAAAGATGTGGTGTCATTAATGGCAGCCACAAAATCCTCTGCTTCTTTCTGGTCACCCTTAAACAAAATGAAGATATCATCCAGGTACCTAATGTAAAATTTTATTTTAGTTTTCCTGGGCTGGCAGTTAAAAATATTTTCCTTCTCCCAGTGGGCCATGAACAAGTTAGCCACACTGGCTCCGCAAGGGGACCCCATAGCGACCCCTTGCTTCTGTAGAAAATATTTGCCATTAAATGCAAAGTAATTAGATGATAAAATTATATCCAATAACTGAGTAACTACATTAATTTCTTTTTTGGTTGCTTTCAAATCCGTTAACATTAGGGAAATCCATTCAGTTGCCTCAGAGTGAGGAATAGATGTATATAAATCGATAACATCTATTGTTAAGAAGTTAACTGTTTCATCGAATTCAATGTTACTAATCTTATCCAAAAACATCCAGGAGTCCTTACAAATATAGGGTACTTCCTTCAGATATTTTGAAAGAATAATGTCCACTAATTGGGCACAAGGGTAAGTCAAAGAAAGTCTGCTATCTATCAGGGCTCGGAAAGGTGGTTTCTTGGCATCTTTGTGAATCTTGGGGATCCCAAAGATTACAGGGGTTTTAGGCATTTGGATGTCTATGTAGTTATAAGTATCAAGATCAATATCCCCATGCAAAAAAAGGTCCCTGAAGTAACTTCTGTTTCTTCTGTATGAAGTGTTTACTTCGTTTAATGATGATGGAGAATATGCTGGCCCTTCAAGTATGGTTTCCATGATGTTATCATATTTACATATATCAAAGATAGCCAGGCCACCTCCTTTATCTGGTTTTATAGCCCTTACTTGTGCTTTACTTAACCTATCCAATTCCATAAGTTGGTCCTTTGAGGCATTTTACTAAAATTAAATCCACTATTTTTGTTGGAGTCAAGGTGCCTCATATCTAATTCTGAACTTTCTCAAAAAGAAGTAGACCTGTATGTAAAGGTGGATTGTAGGTGCTCGCAAGCCTTAAGCCTGACCTAGCATTGGTCCCTTGGTTGTCAAACAACAATTTTAAATTTAACTTCCTGACAAAAGTCTTTAGATCAATAATAGTCCTGACCAAATCACAACCAGAGGAAGGGACAAAGTTGTTCCCATAAGCTAGTAGTTCGACTAAATTAGGGCTGATCTGGAATGAGGAAAAGTTATAGATTTTGAAATCACCTTTCTGGTTAAGCAAAATAGTAAGATCATCAGTATCACAAAGACTATTAACGGGTGGTGGAATCAGTTCTTGCTGTTCCAGTTCTTTTTCTGGTACTGGCGAACTGTCCTTTGTCCTAAAAAACAGTCGTTGTCAGCTTCCGCAGGTCTTTCCTGTTGTTTTTACTCCTAGTATTGTAAAATCTCCTTCCATTATTTCTTTCAACTGCCACTTTAGTCGAGTCATTGGTTATCTGTCCTTCTACACACTGTTCACTTCTTTCAGATGACGGGATGTTACTGCCATCCCCATCCCTTACATTATTATGATCAATATCATTAGAGCAAGGGAACTCCTTTAGTTTAGGATAAGCAGAGTTATTTTGATAACTCAGCCTGTCACGAGAAAGCTTTTTATTCTTAGTCACTTTAAATTTTTCTATCACCCCATCGATGCTTGAGAAAATTCTGGAATAGTCGAACTTGTATCTTTCAAATTCCAGGTTTTTCTTAAGCTCCTTGTCAAGTGAATTCACTTCATCCAGTAACCTTGTTATCTCCATATTATAATATTTAACAATTAGTTCTAATAATTGTAGCCCTTGGTTATCAAACAGAAGCGCCAATTCTTTAAGAAAGTCATTGTTAGTGAACAAGGCAGTGGGACAAAAGTTAGAACGTAGACCTTTCGGTATTAGCCTTTCTTTAATGCATTGGTTAAAGTAGGCTACTTCCAATTGTAATTTTTTTAGCTTTAGTAGTTTAATGTCAAAGTCTTTTAATAAGTTATTAATCGAATTTCCACTTACTAGAATCGGTCCAGAACTGGACCCTGGAATATCAGCGTGGTTGCCGAAAATGAGATTATCAGTGTTATGTATCCACAAGCCCAAGTTTGGAACACCTGTAATACCAGGAGGCATTGGTAGCATTCCCGCATGTCCTACTATCGTAGCATAGTTTTGTAAGCCGGAACCGGCCCAAGAGGCGGATTGCCCCGCCAGGACACTCTCTTCATTCTGCCTTTGTTGCCCTGCTGGGATAGAGAAACCGGTGTTTGACGGACTGGAGTCGCCAGTGTTTGTGGGTTAGCGTCGTTCCTCTTCTGGCGACTCCTCAGAAATATTAAGCCTTGTTGTGGTATTCAAACCACCCGTCGGGTTCCCGTTCGCTTTCGGTGCGGCTTCCAACCTTTGGTGAAGAAGTTCAAGTCTATCAGACATCTTATCCATTCTTGATGTGAAAGCCCTTATAAGGGCTGTTAGGTCAGCTTGTTCATTATTAGAACTGGAAGTCCCAGTGTTGAACATATTAGGGCTGGCTGAAATAGGTGAACCGCTAATAGACATACTGTTGGAATATGATACCACACAAACTGTTGAAACACACGTGTGCGGTCACCCAAAATAGCAAGCTCCTAAAGCCAAAAGCCACAAGGAATAATCTTTCCTTTGTGAATACAGAATAGACGTGCCTCCACCAATAAAAAGCAAACGGTACCACAAATCCTTGAATAAAACGTTAACGCCAAGTTTATTTAAGCTAACACATGCGTTTTCGCTGAAGTTACAACCACAGCTTCTTCAGAGATTTAAAAATAGCCCGCCAAACTGAGTTTTTATTCACACGTCATAGCGTGTGGCCTGAATTTTAAAGGGCTATACTTGTAAATATGTATAAAATTTATAAAACATTCAATCACTAGCTCAATATGTTACAACTTGATATTCTGTTAACCATAGTTTACATGAACATAGCACTAAATGGAAACTACATAAAAACTTTCTGACATTCATAAAAAATGAATACATTTAAACAGACCCTTGACAGGTTTATCCATTATTAATGAAGTATATCATAATATTGCATGTTGGCTTAACTTACATTACCTCAAAATTTGAATGGCATTAAATGCGAAAACGCATGTGTTAGCTTAAATAAACTTGGCGTTAAGGTTTTATTCAAGGATTTGTGGTACCGTTTGCTTTTTATTGGTGGAGGCACGTCTATTCTATATTCGCAAAGGAAAGATTATTCCTTGTGGCTTTTGGCTTTAGGAGCTTGCTATTTTGGGTGACCGCATACGTGTGTTTCAACAGTTTGTGTGGTATCGTATTCTAACAGTATGTCTATTAGCGGTTCACCTATTTCAGCCAGCCCTAATATGTTCAACACTGGGACTTCCAGTTCTAATAATGAACAAGCTGACCTAACAGCCCTTATAAGGGCTTTCACATCAAGAATGGATAAGATGTCTGATAGACTGGAATCTCTTTACCAAAGACTTGAAGCCGCACCGAAAGCGAACGGGATCCCTACGGGTGGTTTGAACACCACAGGAAGGCTTAATTTTTCTGAGGAGTCGCGTAAGAGGAACGACGCTAACCCGTCAAACACTGGCGACTCCAGTCCGTCAAACACCGGCTTTTCTATCCCAGCAGGGCAACAAAGGCAGGACGAAGAGAGCGTCTTGGTTGGGCAATCTACTTCTTGGGCCGGTTCCGGCTTACAAAACTATGCTACGATAGTAGGACATGCGGGAACGCTACCAATGCCTCCTGGCATCACTGGTGTTCCAAACTTGGGCTTGTGGATACACAATACTGACAATCTTGTTTTCGGTAACCATACCGATATTCCAGGGTCCAGTTCCGGATCGATTTCAGTAAGTGGAATCTCGATTAATAACTTATTAAAAGACTTTGACATTAAACTACTAAAGCTAAAAAAATTACAATTGGAAGTAGCCTACTTTAACCAATGCATTAAAGAAAGGCTAATACCGAAAGGTCTACGTTCTAACTTTTGTCCCACTGCCTTGTTCACTAACAATGACTTTCTTAAAGAATTGGCGCTTCTGTTTGATAACCAAGGGCTACAATTATTAGAACTAATTGTTAAATATTATAATATGGAGATAACAAGGTTACTGGATGAAGTGAATTCACTTGACAAGGAGCTTAAGAAAAACCTGGAATTTGAAAGATACAAGTTCGACTATTCCAGAATTTTCTCAAGCATCGATGGGGTGATAGAAAAATTTAAAGTGACTAAGAATAAAAAGCTTTCTCGTGACAGGCTGAGTTATCAAAATAACTCTGCTTATCCTAAACTAAAGGAGTTCCCTTGCTCTAATGACATTGATCATAATAATGTAAGGGATGGGGATGGCAGTAACATCCCGTCATCTGAAAGAAGTGAACAGTGTGTAGAAGGACAGATAACCAATGACTCGACTAAAGTGGCAGTTGAAAGAAATAATGGAAGGAGATTTTACAATACTAGGAGTAAAAACGACAACAGGGAAAGATCTGGGGAAGCTGACAACGACTGTTTTTTAGGACAAAGGACAGTTCGCCAGTACCAGAAAAAGAACTGGAACAGCAAGAACTGATTCCACCACCCGTTAATAGTCTTTGTGATACTGATGATCTTACTATTTTGCTTAACCAGAAAGGTGATTTCAAAATCTATAATTTTTCCTCCTTCCAGATTAGCCCTAATTTAGTCGAACTACTAGCTTATGGGAACAACTTTGTCCCTTCCTCTGGTTGTGATTTGGTTAGGACCATTATTGATCTAAAAACTTTTGTCAGGAAGTTAAACTTAAAACTGTTGTTTGACAACCAAGGGACCAATGATGGGTCAGGCTTAAGGCTTGCGAGCACCTACAACCCACCTTTACACACAGGTTTACTTCTTTTTGAGAAAGTCTGTGAATTAGATATGAGGCACCTTGACTCCAACAAAAATAGTGGATTTAATTTTAGTAAAAATGCCTCAAAGGATCAACTTATGGAATTGGATAGGTTAAGTAAAGCACAAGTAAGGGCTATAAAACCAGATAAAGGAGGTGGCCTGGCTATCTTTGATATATGTAAATATGATAACATCATGGAAACCATACTTGAAGGGCCAGCATATTCTCCATCATCATTAAACGAAGTAAACACTTCATACAGAAGAAACAGAAGTTACTTCAGGGACCTTTTTTTGCATGGGGATATTGATCTTGATACTTATAACTACATAGACATCCAAATGCCTAAAACCCCTGTAATCTTTGGGATCCCCAAGATTCACAAAGATGCCAAGAAACCACCTTTCCGAGCCCTGATAGATAGCAGACTTTCTTTGACTTACCCTTGTGCCCAATTAGTGGACATTATTCTTTCAAAATATCTGAAGGAAGTACCCTATATTTGTAAGGACTCCTGGATGTTTTTGGATAAGATTAGTAACATTGAATTCGATGAAACAGTTAACTTCTTAACAATAGATGTTATCGATTTATATACATCTATTCCTCACTCTGAGGCAACTGAATGGATTTCCCTAATGTTAACGGATTTGAAAGCAACCAAAAAAGAAATTAATGCAGTTACTCAGTTATTGGATATAATTTTATCATCTAATTACTTTGCATTTAATGGCAAATATTTTCTACAGAAGCAAGGGGTCGCTATGGGGTCCCCTTGCGGAGCCAGTGTGGCTAACTTGTTCATGGCCCACTGGGAGAAGGAAAATATTTTTAACTGCCAGCCCAGGAAAACTAAAATAAAATTTTACATTAGGTACCTGGATGATATCTTCATTTTGTTTAAGGGTGACCAGAAAGAAGCAGAGGATTTTGTGGCTGCCATTAATGACACCACATCTTTTTTAAGGTTTACATCTCATTTCTCTGATGAAGAAATTGATTACTTGGACATCAAACTAAGTAAAGATGTAACAAAGGGTGAATACTTTTCAAGTATTTACAGAAAACCCACCTACTGTAACTCCTTACTGCACTTTAGGAGCTGTCACCCATACAAACAAAAGAAAGCAATCATCAAGGGCCAATTAATTCGTGCGTCCAGGATTTGCAGTACTGAAGTCCTATTCCAGAAGGAATGCGACTTTTTAAAAATCATGTTCATCAATAGAGATTATCCGGTACACTTGTTTGATGACTTACTTCAGGAGATAAACACTAAAAGAACATTGGGGAATTATTCACCATTGTTACCAACAAAATATATGGTGGATATGATGGCGAGCCCGGTTGTGATTACTAGTGGAGAGTCAACTACAACAATAAGTGTTGATGATAGGCAGATAACTGACCACAGTAATCGTAACATGAATACTTTTGATTGTAATTTCATCACTAAATTTAGTACCGATTTTAAGTCAATTCAATTTATTTTGTACAAAAATTGGTACTTTATTTCTAACAATCACCAATTGTTGGATAAATTAGGTAGTAAACCTGGGTTTACGTTTAGAAGAGGAAATAGTTTGAAAGTCCTATTACAGAGGCATAGTGGAATTATTTCCACTAGTAGACTAAAAGGATCCTCTCAATGTGGGCAGTGTAGTTATTGTCATCTTGTGAAAGCAACAAGTGTCTTCAACATTCGTGGTAAACAATTTGGTATTAACAAAAAACTGAATTGTGAATCAAGATCTATTGTCTATTTGGCAACGTGTAACTGTTGCCCGGCCTTCTATATAGGTAAATCTGATAGAAGGCTAAGGGACAGAATTCAACAAATTATGCAATGAGGAAACAGAATATTGAAAATGCTTTAGCTAAACATACCATAAAAATGTAGGACATAGTTTTGAATTTACACCTATTGACCAAATCTTGAACACAGGAAGAGGGGGGCCAACACCACTGTTTCTAGAAAATAAAGAACTAGAATGGCAGTTGAGGTTGGACGCCTTCTCATACCCCGGCTTGAACGAGCATTGTAATATAACATGCATACTCAAACTAAGGAGTTACAAAAGATAAACATCATGATTTGGATAACATTTCTAGAGTATATAGTGAGGTAAAAGATTAGGAAGGGTGAGGTTGGTATGCATTTAGTACATTTAAAATGATTCACTATACCAACAAACTTGGTTATAAGGTGGCCAAACACTTATTTAATTTACACCAAGGATTATGTGTTACATAAATTTTTGGGCGTAAGGTAGTCTAGTACCACAATTTCAACTTAGGTCTCATTCGGGCAACTACTGCAAAGTATTGGATGTGTTTTCAAGGCACTTATCAACTTATGAACAATAACTGTCCATTTTTAAGGGGATGGTGATTTGGGACAAGGTATAGGTAGTCTGGGATGAAAGTAATAATGTCGAATAAATATGGACAAATTTTGAGGTAATGTAAGTTAAGCCAACATGCAATATTATGATATACTTCATTAATAATGGATAAACCTGTCAAGGGTCTGTTTAAATGTATTCATTTTTTATGAATGTCAGAAAGTTTTTATGTAGTTTCCATTTAGTGCTATGTTCATGTAAACTATGGTTAACAGAATATCAAGTTGTAACATATTGAGCTAGTGATTGAATGTTTTATAAATTTTATACATATTTACAAGTATAGCCCTTTAAAAATCTGTGCCGGGCACACGCTATGACGTGTGAATAAAAACTCAGTTTGGCGGGCTATTTTTAAATCTCTGAAGAAGCTGTGGTTGTAACTTCAGCGAAAACGCATGTGTTAGCTTAAATAAACTTGGCGTTAAGGTTTTATTCAAGGATTTGTGGTACCGTTTGCTTTTTATTGGTGGAGGCACGTCTATTCTGTATTCGCAAAGGAAAGATTATTCCTTGTGGCTTTTGGCTTTAGGAGCTTGCTATTTTGGGTGACCGCACACGTGTGTTTCAACTGTACAGATATCGATGTTCTCCATTTTTAGGAGTGCCTCGAGAGAGTGCATTTTGAGGTTTAGACTTCTAGCATTGAGTAGCATTATCTTCAGATTGTGCATGCTTGTATCTGACAAGGAGAGTTGAGTGCTTGTATCAGTTTCAGGCTTCCTAATGCTTTCCAGCAGGATCTAGAGCAAGTGCTAGTCACAGGGGTTCAGATTTTAGTGCTACTCCTGAGAAACCAGCTAGTTTCAAGAGAAAATTTGAAGAGCAGACTTTCTGGCACCTGGAATAGTTTAACTGTAGCCTCACAGTGCTGCATGATGCGAAAAATGAGCAAACACATGCGTTTTTAAGCCAGAAACTTGAAAGGGATAGAAATCAGCCCAAAAAGGCTAATAAAATTACAATTTCAGAGCTGGAAACCACTCCTCTAGTGTTAGATAGGCAGTACAATGCTCACCACTCCCACTGGTAAGCAGTAGGACTTCCCTCTACCACAGCAAGGTCTGGATAGCTCTGAACACAGAAAATAAAGTCCTGAGACAAGCAAAGCCTGGGATATGGACTGGCTAGAAAACGTGGGAAACGAGCAAACAAGTTATTATTATTTATTTATTTATTTATTTTTGTTAAAACAGGCTAAACAATGCAGTAATACAGTAAATAAACACAGAAAAGGCGAACACACTTGAGTGTGTAGTCCTAAACAGTAAATGCAATTAAAACTCTACAAAATTAGCAATTTAAAACTTTTTAAATGAAACAAGGCAAGTGCACAACTGAAAAATGATTTAAGAGGCAGTAATACAGCAGAATAAGTAGCTAGTCTACATATACAGAGAAGTCTATATATACAGAAAAGCAGCTAAAACACACAAACAATTCAGATGCAGTGCAACCTAGAGCACTTGAGTTGTAGCAATATTAAGGCAATTACAGTTATAATAAATGCTCTAAAATATACTCTATATTTCCAAAATGTTTGAGAAGCACAGTCAGAACACAAGGAGATTCGGGCATTTTTTTTTTTGAAAGGGAACAAGGCGAAACAGAAGGCATTCTCAGATGTTCTTTCTGTATTCGGTAGAATGTGCTAATGACACTAGACTGGGAGGACTGTCCCAGATCAAATTTACAGTAGGGGCAGACAACTGCAAAGCCACCAAGTATAACAACAAGACACGAACAGGTATGGAGGGTGGGGACCAATACTAAAGCTATTAGCCTACACTCTTTAGACAGGAAACATTACAGAAAGCCAAAAAATGAAAGTTTTTAAACAGATAAAGGAGAAAAGAGACTCTACATAATGCTTTTAACTGCAAACAAATCAGTTACCTGTGCAGATTAGTTAATAGCAATAAAATGCATTAAAAACTATGCAGCAGGCAATAAAAAAGTGCTATTTATAAATTGCCAGAAACAATAATCAGTATAAATAATCCAAAAAAACAGGATACTTGTATATCTCAGATCAGAGTTGTAGTCAATGCCCCTCCTCCACTCTGCATATATATATATATATATATATATATATATATATATATATATATATATATATACATCTATCTATATATATATACATCTATATATATATATATATATATATATATATATATATATATATATATATATATATATATATATATCTATGCGCATCCTATGTGTACTGATATACCTATTTATGTCGATATATATGTACATATCTATAACTATATGTCCAGACATATCTACTCAGAAACACCTATTTATGTCGATATATATGTAGATATCCATAACTATATGTGCATATATATTTATATATCTGTATATGTGTAGACATATATAGCTGTGTATATGTATATATTTGAGTTTGTATATATATATATATATATATATATATATATATATATATATATATATATATATATATATATAAAACTGTATATATCCATATATGTATGTAGATATGTATATGTGTATATATGTTTATAGATATATGTGTATATATATATATATATATATATATATATATATATATATATATATATATACACACATGTATGCATATATGTTTACCATATTTTCAGAACATGGAGTGGAGTCCTTTCTCAGCACCAGTAGTTCCAACCTTTTAGTGCAAGGGGATGTCATGTATGTATTGAAGGCATATATGTAGACTGTTGCTACTGTAACAGGGGTTGTCTTAACAGACATGTTGTGTGTTGGAAGTCACACCTGCTTTTGACATGTACGCCATTGGTTACTGACAGACATCCTAAGGACATCATAGTAGAGTATCACTGCTAGCACAGTAATGATCCTGTGGACTACAGCAGAGATATGACCAATATATGTGGACAGTCTGGTACAAAGGTTGACAGACGTGTGGCTGGAGCCACAAACACTGGGCCAATATTGGCATGTTGCTGTGATACCCTCATACATTTACTGTTATACCAGGGTAGTTTGTGACATATGTCCTATGAGGGATATGAAGTCAGTAACTCTCATGGCTGTCACCATGTTCTGACTGCAATCCTCAGACTATGCTTCTGCAGTTCTAAGATAGGAGTTCTGTGAGTAACACAAGAAGGATAAGACTCCACACACTGCCCAGTCTGTAGATAACCCTACAGTTCGGAGTTTCCTCAAACACATAACACTGTCATGATAGGTATTAAATCATGTAGACCAGCCATATCCACACACACCCTGTTAAACCAGCATTACTCCAAATGCAGAAGAGCAACACTTACATTCTGTAGTCATGTCTGGCACATCCCCCTCCTGTTTGTTGGCCTGTCTCCACAGTGTATGTTGTTAGAGGTAAATCCCAATACCATCTGTGATGCATTTTGCCAAACACCAAATTGAGGTCCTGCTCACAGCGAATGAAAAGGCCCAACACCCACATGATGATCCTAGATCTTGGAGTGTGTTACCATGCAATTGGTTATGAGAATGTTACCACAGTTATTCCACATGCAATCAGCTAGAGGGGAACTAGAATTCATGCAGAGGCCATCAGCTGATCATGAGCATCACTTACAAAACACAAGCTGCTGCCTAAACAAAGCAGGTGTACTTCTCCACATCCACCAGAGAGAGAGTGAGGGAGTCAGACAGAGACAAAGTACGTCAGGGAGGGGGTGGGAGAGTAAAACCTAAGCCTGTTTGTGTCACACACTTATGAGTATGGGGTTTCAAACCCCTGACTATGTATTGCTATCACATGTCTATGCAGTTATTGCATGCTCCACATAGCTTACATGCTGGGGAGCTGTCCAAAGATATATCTGATGGTGAGTGACATCTGCAACAGTGATATAGGAGCAATAAGGTAGGTGTGGTACACGTGCCTGTCCACATGAACAGGTGTCAACATCAACACAGCCACACTCTTTCAGGGACTCATACACATTCACACAGTTGTCAGGGTCAGGAAGAGACTTCCTAACTTGCTAGTTTGCCATAATACAGTAATACACAAGTATCACATGCACCACAGGGGTTAACCGGATGATATATGGGCAAAGGGTATGTGAAGGTGTCTGACATCAGATGGCATGCTTCAGTAGGCCAATGGGAGTTGTAGTGAGTGTGAATGGGGTCAAAAGCATTATACTCCACACACACACAGACACAGGGTGCCAGTACTGACATGCATGGGTGCATTGCTTTACAGGTGTGTAGTGGTTTATTGTGCCAGAAGGCTGTACAAGGCTAGGTGAAGGGTATACCTTGGCATCAGGCCACATGACAATGGTCTGCAGTGTGGCTCAGGGGTGTAGTGTCTGGATTGGCCCGCACAGGTGGGTATTGTATTCACCATCCAGTCATCTGGGTTACTATTGTGTGTGGCCAGTGCTGTGCAATGCGTGCCATGTATGTGTTCTATAGTCCATGACATGGACAGTGTCTGGGATGTGCACACATCCCACATGCATGTTAAGTGACATGTGGAACTGTACCTGAGGTGTATGGTGCATGTTGTGTACACAGATTATCATCAGATGTGCCAGTCCTGGCCTCATATGGTGGGAACTGGTAATGGACACCAGGTTGACCCTGCACCTACTTGATAGAATGATACAGATATTCCCTGGTGTTCGTGTCACTTGTCCATACAGGGCATATTTTAAGGCATGGTATGTCCTTTGTGGGTCACATTTGATGGCACTAAAGTTGTTGCAGTCATGCAGTGGGGAGCATAGTGAAGTGTGTCTGCAATTATGTGCCTAGTGTAGTGATGGGACAGGGTGCCATGCCCTCTGTAGTCCACTGCAATCATACCATGGTTACTATCTGTGGGCAATATGCAGGGTACTACCAACAAAGCAGTTTTTGCCTAGGTGAGTGTGTTTGTGTATGAGACATGGGTTGAGAGTGTTCTCTGGGTAATTCCAGGGTTGCCTAATTTGTTTGCCAGGCCTTGCTGTCACATGCAGGGGTATGGATTGGCACCCCCAGCCTCTTTGCTGCTTAAAATATGTTATCTTTGTAAGGTGGACATTGTGACATATAATAGGCCCCCCATTTAATTTGCAAAACTCATCCACAATGAGCCCAGTTTACACACTCACAGCCACCTCCACACTGGATACAAATACCAAACACAAACATATACACACTCTCACACACATGCACACCAAGTCTCACAGTTGCCAAATCTGGGATTGGATCTCCTATCTAACTAGTTTATCAGACTACAACATTATGCAGTTATAGGATGCGCTATGAGATTACTGGACTATTCCTTCCCCAAATGTATATTTCAAAGGAATGACAACAGCAGGATTGCCAAAGTAGTGCAATGGAGGTTGTATTGACTGTGAGTGGCCTCAAAAGCATTGTTCCCTACACAGACAAACACACACAAACAAACATCCACACTTGCCATGTCTGGAAATAGAACTCCTACCTAACTAGTTTATCACACTACAGCATTACGCTGTTATAGGAAGGACGCACCATGGAAATTACTAGACTACTTCTTCCCTACAGGTGTATTTCAAAGGGAATGACATCAGCAGGCTTGCCAAAGACAGGCAATGGAGGTTGTATTGACTGTGAATGGCCTCAAAAGCATTGCTTTCTACACAGACAAACACGCAAACATCCACACTTGCCATGTCTGGGAATAGAAATCCTACCAAACTAGTATATCACACTACAGCATTACACAGTTATAGGATGCACCACAGAGATTACTGGACTAGTCCTTCTCCAAAGGTGTATTACAAAATGAATGACAACAGCAGGCTTGCCAAAGAAGGGCAATGGAGGTTGTATTGACTGTGAATGGCCTCAAACTCATTGCTCCCTACACAGAAAAACAAACACACACACACAAACATCCACACTTGCCATATCTGGGAATAGAACCCCTACCAAACTACTATATCACACTACAGCATTACGCTGTTATAAGAGTAGGGCATTTGAAATTGTAGCGAGTGTGACTAGTCTAAAAAGCATTGATCTCTACACAGACAAATATACACTTGTCAAGGCTGGGATTAGAACGCCTACCTAACTAGCTCATCACACTAAAGCATTACGCAGTTACAGGACATGTCACAGAGATTACTGGGCTACTCCTTCCCAAAAGGTGTATTTCAAAGTGAATGACATAAGCAGGCTTGCCAAAGTAGGGCACCGGAGGTGGTAGTGACTGTAAATGGCCTCAAAAGCATTGCTCCCTACACAGACAAACTAGCACACATACAAACATCCATACTTGCTGTGTCTGGCAATAGATCTCCTACCTAAATAGTTTATCACACTACAACATTAGGCAGTTATAGAGCGCGCCATGGAAATTACTGGATTACTCTTTCCCCAAAGGTGTATTTCAAAGTGAATGACATCAGCAGGCATGCCAAAGTAGGGCATTTGAATTGTAGTGAGTGTGACTAGCCTAAAAATTGACCCTACACAGACAAAAACACATACAGTTGCCACATCTGGGATTAAAACTCCTACTCAACTAGTTTATCACACTACAGCATTACACAGCTATAGGACACGCCACAGTGAATACTGGGCTACTCCTTCCCTAAAGGAGTATTTCAAAGTGACTGACATCAGCAGGCTTGCCATAGTAGGGCAATGGGGAGGGCAGTGTGTGTGCATGGGCCATAACTCATTCATCTAGAGGCAGAAACACCACACTCAGGCACATACAGGTTTATATTCCACAGGTACGTGTATACAACTGCTAGATAACTACTGCCTTGTACAGTCATGTTGCACAGTTAGCACTAGCACCACAGAGTCTATAATGCTGAGGGATTCCAGAGGCAAATGTCTACGGTGAGTGACATTTACACATCATGTAAATGTAGCCATTTGGCTGTGTGCTGGGTGGGACAGGCCTCATGATGGAAGGCTCTTTGTCACTGTCCCTCTCTTACACACATCTGTGTATGTGTACTTTTGGCATATTATAGTGTGTTGTCCTTGGATATATGTGTGTATTCCTATCCAATGTGTGTGCAAAGCAAGACTGGTGCATACCAAGGAGTGTATGCACTAACATCGCAACTGTCAGATATGTATGGTCTGCTGTTATTGCCAGACATGGGCTTCATTTCTAAGTGTGTGAGCATGCCCAGTATGACCTTTCAGTATTTTGTTGTCTGACATTGCCTTAATTTCTCTAAGTGTGGGAGCATGCCCAGTATGACCTTCTGTATTGAATGTGTGAATCCATTCCAGGTAGATTGTACTCCAATGCAGACTTTTGTGTTCTACACCTACAGCTAGCAAACTGTTTCTGCAGGATATCTGTAGATCAGTTGACAATATGGGTTCAAAATGGGCAAGGGATAGTGGGTTACTGTAGGTAATTGCGTCTGTGCTGCTTCTGCTACATGTCCTGGTGTTAGCAGAGATATTTAGACGTGTACTGTTATACACTGTGATGTTTTATGTCATCAAGTACTGTCAGGTAGAAATATTTGCTCACAGTGATGTCCTGAGGAACACAGGGTGAATGCAGTTGTGTCCAGCATTGTGGTCAAATGCCTACATATTCTTGTAAACGCATGCCATTCTGGGGGGGGAGCTGCAGACACTTGATGCTGGGTTAGTGTAACTGGTTCAGCACCTTGGTATCAAGAGGATTCCATACTTGTACATCCATCGACGTGACAGTATGGCCTTATCTTGCTGTGGCAATACCTCTCAGCTGTACAGATTCACACAGGTTACCCAGAGACAGGGGTCATAAGTCAGGGCATTACCCCCTATTGTGGTTTACGAGCAGGTTTGTAGCCACTAATTTTTGTGTTTGCAGCCAGGGATAGTATGTGCACACAGCTGTGTGTCGGACCTCGCACATTCCATGCTGCCCATGCTTCCACCCCCCTATTATTCTATCCTCTTCCATACATTATGCAAACATTCTCTGATACTTTCTCTATAGTTATCATCTCATCACAGCAGTATATTGGTGTTGGTTCACAGTTCATGTAGTAGGACATGGTGGACATGTTACTGTGGTTTGTCCACATGGCCTTGCATATGGGTTCTGTGGGCTGTGTTATGTTGTTATTTGGAAGTCCATAACATAACATACATTGGCATTACAGGTGAGACACAGGCCTTTAGCAGAGGACTGTAGGACATTTGGTAGTGAAGCAGGCCAGCTGTAGCAGGCCATTGCATTCTGTCACTTCTACAGTCCCAGACTGCAATACAATATATTCCCCTGTGGTAACAGGGTAGGTGTGCTAGGTGTTCATGCCATTATTTTCTGTCAGTATTGATCCAGTGGTGTGGATGATGGCAGGGTGCTGCTTACAGCTAAGGACACACCTGCATGGGACACCTGCACTGCATGCTGCATTCTTTTGCTATTGTCATACACAGGTGGGCGTCATATTATACTCATTCCCAACAGCAGGAATAAGACCAGAGAGGTACCTGTGAGTGGTGGTTGGATAAGCTGGGTGCATGTGTGCTATGGACACTACTTGCATTTGACTCACAGATATGCCTGGAGTATTCCACTTATGCTGGCTTGTGCAGGGATATCAGCTGTTTCTCAATACATCATTCCTATGACCTTTGTGGTCTGAGAGTGTTTGGCCAGATGACATTGGTATTCCCTAATACAAGCCCAGATAATGTGCTGCAAATCTGTATGTACAATTCCAAGGGTGTGTCCATTTAATGGTTATACATTATACACCATCTGTCTGGGATACTCCCTGTGTACTGCTTGTATATTTGGCCTGACAGTCATGCCATATTCATCTTTCAGATAGTGACACATATTACTTCCAAACATTTTCAATGGCTTACTGCTAGAATGTGTTATACTGGGAAGCATTGTGTTTGGCACTGCAGTTGTGAGGACTTGGCCCTGTCATCAGCAGTACTGGGCAACGGCCACCAGGACAAACTTCACCATGCATACATACTGACCATTCTCACACAATATAAAACACACACCAACCTAACACACGCAGACCTGCATATTGTACACGTGCTACAATCTATCCTGCGACCTTGGCAAGCTCAGGTAATCTGTGCTCCACTGGTATTATACCTACACATGCATGTTACTACATTTCTACATATGATTGGTGGGATCCACCTGTGTGTTACTACTTGTCTACATAGGCTTGGGGGGGCACACCAGACTGTTACTACATTTCTACATAGGATTGAGGGGGCACACCTCTATGTCACTATGTGTCTACATAGGAATGGGGGCACACCTGACTGCTGCTACATTTCTACATAGGATTGTGGGGGCACACCTGACTGTTACTACGTGTCTACATCGGATTGGGGGGCACACCAGACTGTTATTACATTTCTACATAGGAATGGGGGGCACACCTGACTGTTACTACATTTCTACATAGGACTGGGGGGCACACCTGACTGTTACTACATGTCTACATCAGATTGGGGGGCACACCAGACTGTTACTACATTTCTACATAGGATTGGGAGGCACAGCTGACACTTGTAGACATTTGCTATGACTGTACTGGTATGTCGGGTACTCCATTTCATTCTGTTTTCTAATATATCATGCTGACTAGAGGCATATCAGTGTACTACAGGTCTTAGGTTTGATTGCCCTACATATCAGTTTCTGACTTTTTACCCTTCAGAACTAACATCCCACTGCCTGACCTGATGTAGTCTGTCTGTGTAGGCCTGGGGGGCAGAGTTTACCCATAGCCATCATTCAGAGGCCTTAGCACAGCCTTTGTTTGTGTTTGTCCACACCTGTCCTGCTGGCTGAGACTGTTGTTGGGTATGTGAGCCTCCCTGACTGGCATGTTTGTGTCATATGGACTCATGTGGCCCAGCACATTTCCTGCAGTGGGTTTTGCCACCATGTGTAGTACTGGCTACTGTGGTGACACCAGTATTTGTTGCAGATCTCATGCAGCCACTGTAGGTGTCTACTATCTGCTGGCATCCCATTCAGCCACCCGATTCCCTTGCATGCTCACATCCATACCATAGATACAAGTAACAACAAATACTGCTGCATTCGGCAATTGGTAAGAAGAGTAACTTACCTTGTGGCTGTGCCAATATTGAGCATGGTGCTGGAGGGCTGCTTATGTTGGATGCACATAGTACACTCCCTATACATGGCTGAGCACAGGTAGTGTCATGTTTGGCATCCCTTTTACTGTATGTGTGAGTCAGAGAGTGGTGTCATTCCCTGGGTCCCTACTGTGTCATTGTACGTGCTATGAGTAGCCTCTTTGTGAAGGCCAGGGCATACTGGGCATACCTCCTTCTGTCTACTGGGGCAGGCTCAGGTTGTTCCTCCTTCGAGTCACTCTGTGCCAGTGCCGACCTTGGCAATAATGGGGGGGTGTGGCCCTGTCCCATGCAGTTCCTGCTGCAGCTGTTTCCGCAGGATCATATTGTGTAGCATGGCACATACGATGACAATTTGAGTACATGTAGCTGGTGAGTATTGCAAGGCTCCACCAGATGTGTCCAGGCACTGGAACTGTGACTTGAGCATCCCAAACACACATTCTGTTATAATGCTGATCTGTGCATGTGCCTCATTATGAAGTTCTTGTTTGGGTGTGTGTGCATTTCTGATGGGTGACCATCAGCGATGTCCCCATTGGCAAATCTCTGGTACAGCTGCATCAGATGCCAGATGTGGGAGTTGTGATAGCTTCCAGTGCAGCCAGCACACACATTCATTATAATGCCCTAGGCATCACACACGACCTGGCAGTTGATGGAAGGGAAGCCCTTGCGGTTGATGTAGACCCTACCCCACTCACCAGGTGGTGCTTTGATGCATATGTGCATGCAGTCTATAGCACCGACTACCTCAGGGTATTCTGCTATTTGGTGGAAGAGATGCATATTGGTGGCCAACTCCTCACGGGTGTGGGGAAATATACGTGCTCACCTGCATGTGCTGACATGGCATCCAGGAACTGGTGGAGTACCCTGGATGCTGATGCCTGTGAGATCCCCATGATATTGCCACTTGGCCTTTGGAAGGTACCTGTGGCTAGTATTCTTAGGCCTACACATACCTTGATATCCAGTTCCCCTCTGTTAGTTCTTTGTGTCATGCGTGGCCGGCACAGCTCAACAATTTGCTGTAGAAGGTCCCTGTCCACATTATAGTGCTCCACTATCTTCAGCTCATGTGGCCCCTGGTAGATTTCCCTGGGTCTGTACGTTCTTCTCCATCTCCTCACTGTGGGTTGGTCAACAGCATTCTCATTCTCACCACCCTCAGCCTCTTCCACATGTTGATGTATGATAGCTGCTGCAGCCCCTATCATTTTGTTGTTTTTGTTTGTTAAAATTTCCCCACTTGTATACACTGGTGGTGTTGAGTATGTGGGAAAAATCAGAGTAAAAAGTGTTTGTATAGTTTATAGTAGTTTTCTAGGCTGGGCTGGTCTGCTGTCTGTGTAATTGGCTGATTCTGATACATTTCACCTGCCAGCTATGCTAGTTCTCCTTGATTACCTTCCTACTGCTGTTTTCCCTTCCCATTGCCTTCCTGTTTAAGCCCAGGGACGTGCTGCACAAACACAGTGCTCAAATGTGCACAGAGCTGCTATTTCCTGGTTTACTTTTTTTTTTTTCCTTTAAAACCCGGTGCACGGTATGCACACCCACTTAGGCAATGTAAACAGTGCTAGGCAGCCTCAGACACACCCCTTTGCTTAGCTCTGCTAAGCTAAGGGCAAACCTGAGCCACAAGGCTCCAGTTCACTTACAGAATGCCTGACACACACCCCTATGATGTCAGCTAACTCCTAGGCTTGAACCATGCTTTTCCTGCACTTACACTGCTGGGTGCTGACTAGCATTGACAGGAAATCTGGGATTCAGTATCATTCCCCTTGTTTGCATAGGATTGACTGCTAATGCATACTTACAGGTCCCACACTGAGCCTCCCACCTTAGCAACCACTATTCACTGGCCATGTTGTCTTCTGCCTGCCATTGAGTATAATGGCAATATAGTGATTTTGGTTAGCGTGCTTATTTCAGGATATTTTTCATATTTTCAGCCCGATCCTGTTTGAGTGTCACTGTCCCATACTTAAACAGCCAAAATCGGCTAAAAAATAAAAGTTGTTTTTTTTATTTTTGAAACTGTTTTCCATGCCAGTGGCCATATATTTGGCCATTGGCATAGTTTCCCATAATATACACACTTTATTTGAAGCTGTCATGGCTCCATTTTGTAGTTTGCAGAAATGTATTTGGTTACTAACCGAGTACATTTCTGCACATTAGACTAGTCCTGCACGGCTGGCTGACAGCTTCCTGGATTGAAAATTCACCTCATTTGCATGGTTTTCACCTGCAAATGGGGTAGTTTACATAAAGGAGCTGTATCTGTGCAGGAATAATGCAGGAGCGCTCGTGCATGCCCCTGCTGCTTATTCCTGGATCGCATGGCAGTCATATTGCCTCCTGGAGCTCCTGTACTGTTCCTGCACTGTTCCTGCACACTGTGCAGGGCTTGCTGAATCCAGGGAAGGGATGTAAATGAATACAAAGAAAATGTGCAGTACCCTAAACCAAAACAGTTTAGGAGGGATGAAGCTCACAATGGAAATCAAATAAATGATGAGGAATTCAATGGGCAACAAATTGATGAGAATTTAAACTTGCATGACCCTTTAGAATTCCCTTCCCCCAGGAGGTCCAAAAGGTTGAGGAAGAAAGGTCCAGTGAATTACAGATACAAAGCCTGGACAGGACAGAGGGGGACACACCAAAGGTAGATAGTGAGCTTGGAATAATCGAAGATGGCCCGAGAGTTACTTAAAATGGTTTTAATATTTTTAACTACAGTAATATTAACATTGGAAAAGGCCATTTTAACTTGTTTTTAAAAGGTATTACTTTCATTCCAAGAACCAAGACTGATGTTTTTAGATTGTTGGTTCATTTTAAGTTATTTATACGTAAGAAAAATCTGGACATATTTTTTAATGGCTAATTCAAGCCCAACACAGACAATAAGATAGGAAGAAAAAGCAGCTTTAACCTGCCCCTGAATCCACAACCCAGGAACTTTGAAAATATGGTGTAGAATAAACCATGACAGGCAGTAACTAACAACAGGGTATTTTCCAACCTAAGTGACGAAGAGAGAAAAATATTATAAGAATGTAGAAATAACAAAAACCTGAGAATTATGAAACCAGATAAAGGTGGACGTGTTGTTTTAATGGACAAAATAATATATGAGGGGAAAATGATGGATATCCTGGGGGATGACAAACAGTATGTAAGAGTAGCAGTGAATGAGGTGAATATAGCATACAAAAAAATGCAGGTATGCCACTGTGCCTCCACTTATGCTAATATTATTTTATCTTATTGGGAAAATAAAATTTTTAACTGTGGTTTTAACAACTGTTGGAGTTTTTATGGTCATTTTCTGGATGATATTTTTTGTTTTGGAAAGAGCCTGTAGACACGTTTTTAGAATTTTTTAGATATTTATCAAACACCACTGAATTTTTAAGGTTTACTTATGTAGTGGATTATGATGAAATGAGATATCTAGATGTTAGTATTAACAAAACCAATGGGGGTTTTAAGACCAGGGTGTATAGAAAAATGACCTTTTCAAATTCATACCTGTACTACGCTAGTGCACACCCACATTATTAGAAGGGTGTGGTAAAAGACCAGTTTGTGCACATCAGTAGAATCACATCTGATGACAGTGGGCTGGATTCACGAAGGCTTGCACGAAGTCTAAGAGTAGAGTAAGACTCCATGCAACCAACATATCCAACAAGCAATCCAGGAACAGCCAGCAGGGGCGTGCAAGAGAGCTCTTAAAATGGCTCTTACACGGACAGGGTTAGGATATGCAAATTACTTCAATTGCAGCCGAAAGGCATGCAAATGAGGTAAATTTGTGATCCAGGAAACTGAACCTGTCCGAGTAAGAGCAGTGTTATTTGCAGAAATGTACTCAGTTGACAACTGAGTACCATTCTGCAAATAGCAAAACGGAGCCATGACAGCTCCAAATAAAGGCTGCATCCAGTTGAGGAAGCATGCCAATGGCCAAATATACGGCCATTGGCAATGTTCCTTGATGCAATATTAAAAAAAAAAAAATTTTTTTTACCCCGATCTCTGAGGTTTAAGCGTAGCACAGCGCCGCACAAACATGCTGCACTCTAAAAACCAGAAAACCAAGAATTATAAGGCACAAATAGGGAATCTATAGAATATTATACTACACAATGCAAGTAAATGTTAGGCTGAAGACAACATGGCTACTGAGTAGAGGTTGCTAAGGGGGGAACCCAGTCTAAGTGATGTAACCAAGCATTAGTTGGCAATCCTATGCAAATGAGGGTCAGGATAGTGAATCCCAAGTTTACATAGCAAATGAGCACAGTCAGTGGAGTGTAAGAGTAGGATAAGGGGAGTAACAGAGTAGAAGATAGGTGACATCAGGTATGTATGAAAGAATGTAAGCTCATTGGAGCAGAGTGTTATGTGTCTGCTGTCAGTTACTCATCACTGGAAGGGGTGTGTCACCAGGTATTCCAGCTAAAGTCAAGAAATAGAAGGTGTATGCTTTGGATAACACTAAAGTTTCTTGAAGAAGTGGCTGCAACGTGTTTGCGCGCGGGTGCACACCTGTATATCCGAGTAAGACTGTGTGCGCGTGTTTAAGCTGAAGTAAGTATGTGTAAGGTTGTTGAAATCTGTGTAAGCACGTTTGTGCCTGTGTGTGCGCGTTTAAGCAGGAATTAGCAAGTGTCAGGCCGTGTAAGCCTGTGTGCGCGGTTAAGCAGGAATTACCAAGTATTAAGCTGTGTAAGCCTGTGTGCGTGCGTGTAAGCTGGTGTGCGCGGCGCTGCCCCCTGAGGAAACAGAAAGGGAAAAGGAAGCACAACAAACAGTAGGAAGTTAACCAGTGAGAATCAGCAGAGCTAGCAGGTGAAAACAATCAGAATCAGGCAATTACAAAGGCAGTACACTAGCCCAGCCCAGCCCAGCACTTAAAACTCTGCAAACAACTTTCCACCATGTATTCCTCAGAGACACTGCAGCACTGCAGTAAGCTAAGAGAAGTGAATACTCAAAAAGCTTCACTGAGGCAAAGAAATGTTAGGGGCTGCCATTGCTGTCATAAGGCAACATATGCAACATGCTGAGGGTGGTGACAATGTGAATGCTGCCGAGCAACTCCCAGTGAGGAGATGGAGAAGAGTGTACAGGCCCAGGGTAACCTACCAGGGGCTACATGAGCTGGAGGTAGTGGACCGCTATAGAGTGGACAGAGACCTCATGCAGCAAATTATTGAGCTGTGCAGGCCACGCCTCACACACAGAACCAACAGAGGGGAACCCATCCCAGTGGAAACCAAGGTATGTGTTGGCCTAAGAATACTAGCAACAGGTACCTTCTGGAGACCAACTGGTGATATGATGGGGATATCACAGGCATCTGCATCCAGGGTATTGTACCAGTTCCTGGATGCCATGTCAGCACATGTCGATGATCATGTATACTTCCCCAATTCCCGTGAGGTATTGGCCAGCAATATGCATCTTTTCCAGCAAATATCGGAATACCCTGAGGTAGTGGGTGCAATAGACTGCATGCACATATGCATCAAAGCATCAGCCGGTGAGCGGGGTAGGGCCTACATTAACCGCAAGGGCTTCCCCTCCATCAACTGCCAGGTCGTGTGTGATGCCCAGGGCATAATAATGAATGTGTGTGCTGGCTGTCCTGGAAGCTACCACGATTCCCATATCTGGCATCTGACACAGCTGTAACAGACATTTGCCAATGGGGACATCCCTCATGGTCACCTAGTGGGGGATGCTGGATATGTACTGGAGCCGTGGCTGATGACACCCATCAGAAATGCACACACACCTGAACAGGAACGCCATAATGAGGCAAATGCACAAACACGAAATGTAATTGAGCATGTGTTTGGGCTGCTCAAGTCATGGTTCCGGTGCCTGGACACATCTGGTGGAGCCTTGCAGTACTCACCAACTACATGTACCCAAATTGTCATGGTATGTGCTATGCTGCATAATATGATCCTGCGAAAACAGCTGCAGCAGGATCAGCATATGCCCAGGCCAAACAGCCCCCCACCATTGCCAAGGCCATCACAGGCAGAGCGTGACTCGGAGGAGGAACAACCTGATCCTGCCCCAGTAGGCAGAAGGAGGCATGCCCAGTATGCATTGGCCTTGGCAAAGAGGCAACGCATAGCACATACACTGGCACAGTAGGAACCCTGGAAATGATACCTCTCCCTGACCCGCACATATAGTAAAAGGGATGCCTAACTTGACACTACCTGTTCTCAAACATGTACAGGGTGTGTACTATGTGCATCCAATATAGGCAGCCCTGCAGCACCACCTGAGGCATGATTGCTTTGTTTTAAGCAATATAAAGCAGTGCTAAACAGCTTTGCCACTACTTACTATATGTAAACATAATTGTACACACTAACTGGCACAACTTTGGGCAATGTTGAGCAATATTGGCCAACGTTCAGCAATGTTAAAAAATGTTGAGCAATGTTCGGCAAGTCTGGTCAAACTTGGGCATAGTTGAGCAAAAGCAGGTAAACATGCACATATATGCTTTACTGGACTATAAGCAGTCTGGTCTGCCCAGTATGAAAATTTAAAGCAGTGATAGGCCTCGAACCCAGGATACTATGCACTATAGTCACAGTACTGAACCACTAAACCATGACAGTATTCCACTGGTCAGCCTGTAGGAAGACTTGTTGATAAGTCTATGCAAAGTGTCACATGGAAACACTGCAGGCATAGCATAATTCATGTCGAGTTATGACACAAAGGTGAGCCCTGCAGTATAAATATTACTTGATTTCCAACACACATAATATACATGTTAATAATGGGCATATTCACACACGGTAACAAATGTAGTGGACTCCAGACAGCAACATACTGAAAGGTCACACTGGGCATGCTCACACACTTGAATAAATGAGGCAAATGTCAGGCAACAAAACACTGAAAGGCCAAACTGGGCATGCTCACACACTTAGGCCATGTCTGAGTGCAGCAGTGGGTCAGACATATCTGGCAGTTCACGTGTTAACCCAGGAACCTCTCACTAGTCACCAATCTTGCCTTGTGCACACAGTTATAAGACAACAGATACATATATAACATCTTGGAACCCTGTCATAATCAAATATGTACGACAGATGCATAGGTTGTACATAGAAAGTGGGAAAGCAAAGAAGATAACAAACCTGCAGTCAGTATCATCAATAAACAATGTGCACTCCAAACAGTATCATAGGTACATGGGTTCATAGGTTGATACTAGGTATCAGCCCTAGGGCATTCATAAGCCTAGCCAGAGTGTGTTTGGGTTTTACCGCCCTGTAGATTAGTATACTGTGCCTTTGAATAGTAGGTCACACAAGATAGTCCTAGTACAGTTAGTGTATTGTGCCTCTGTCTAGCAGGGACCTAGAAGATATCCCAAGGGTAAACGTATGATCACCCATCCACTCGCAAGATTTCCCTTGAAGAGGGTCAGTGAGGGGCTCTGCCTAACTTGGACTGGGATTTCATTCCAGAGTGAGGGGAGCTTCTGGGATATGAATCTGTCCCTCCAGCATGTCCTATTAATTCTGTGCTGATGTTTAAGTCACTGGAGTGTGTAGCTGTAAGGGATCTGGATATCCTGAGGTGGAGCATGACCAGTAAGTCTGGGTTGGACATGGCTGTATACAGCAGGCACAGATTGCATCTGGGTAGGTGGTAAGCAACTGAGTACAGCTGGAGTTTCTTTAGCTGAACTGCATAGGGCATCTGTATGAGTCACCTGTTCCACCTGGTGAGGAACCTTTGGGGTCATTACAGTTCCCGCAGGTGTCGGGTAAGGGACATCCCAAATGGGGCATTGTACCCAAGTATGGGCCTGATGAGTACAGGTGCACAATGACCTCCCTTGATTTAGATGTGAAACCTTTTGGGATAAGGTGGGCTATATAGAAGGTCATCCTAACCACTTTGTCAACGTGATTGCCAAAGGAGAGATTACTATATACTTTGGTCCCCAAATCCCTAATCATACCTTCCGTATGTAATGGATTATCACCTATGTGGTAAGCTGTGGCCATGTTGTTATTCCCAAAGGGGATGACTATGCATCCTATGGCATTTAGCTTCAGGCTATGGCTCTGGCACCAATTATCCATCTCTGTGAGACCCTTTAGGAGGATGTGTGTGTCAGCTGGAGAGTCGAGTATGGCACCCAGTTTGCAGTCATCTGCAAACTTGGTCAGCCATAGTCCTCCCATGGTAGTTTGCACCTCAGAGAAATATATACTGAACAAGAGAGGTCCCAGGACTGAGCCTTGTGGGACATCACTGGTAACTGGTGTAGACTCTGACATGGCACCTGCAAGTCCGACCATGTGTGTGCTATCCCTGATCCAGTTTACAATCCATCTTGTGACATATGTGTTGATATCAAAGCTGGTGGGCATATCTAAGATGCCTGACTGGGGTATTGTGTTGAAGGCTTTTGCAAGGTTCAGGTAGGCTGTGTGGACTATCTTCCCTATGCCTATGGCCCTGGTAACTGATTCAATGAAGTTAACCAGGTGCAAGAGGCAAGATCTGCCCTTAACAAAGGTGAATTGGGTAGGATCCAGTGTCTGGAGTTTGCTGATGTCTCTGTTTATGGGATCCATGATGATATGCTTCATAGCTTTGCAGACCAGGCTAGTCAGGTTTATAGGGTGATAATGTCCAGGGTCCCTTGTGGCACCACCTTTGTGGAGCAGGACCACTGTTGCTGTATGCCAGTCCTTGGGTACATATCCTGTAGTAAGTCTGATATTGAACAGAGACATTATGTGAGGGTTACGTTCCTCATGGAGCTCATGTAAGATGCAGCCTGGGACACCGTCTGGTCCCATTGATGCTGTGTCATAGCTTTGTAGAGGGCCACTCACACATGTTCATCTGTGATGTCAGGGAGGCTACACTCTGTTGGGATGGACACTTGTACAATTGGGGGATGGGGGGGAGAAATATGCACTGAACCTGTCTGCCAGGATGTTGCCAATGTCTGTGGGTACAGTGTATTTTGTTGCCATTATGCACTAACTCAGTGCATATCTGGGAGTTGACACCCAGGTTCCTGACATTAGTAAAGAAGCCTTGTGATTGTCTTTAGTGTCCTGTGCAATCTGACTGTTGAAGCTGGCCTTAGATGATTTTATGAGTGATCGTAGCTTCTTGCTAGTACTGATCAGAGATGCCTCCCCTTTGTGGGATACTGCTCTGCCATGTAGTAGCCTCCTCCTTTTGTTGCATTGCTTAAATATGGCTGGGGTCCACCAGACAGGTGCCCTGCCTTTAGAGGAGTGAGTCCTGGATGCATGTGGGATAGCATGATCCATGCTTCCCTGTAGGTGTCCATACAATGGTTTTGTAAAGGATTCTGCGGTATGAGTTTTATGTCCCACTGGCCTGGGGGCTTTAAAGGAAACCACCTTGGTTCTGAGATGTGTGATGTTTGCTTTTGAGAAGTTCCTCACTGAGAACACCTTTGCTGGGGGTGGGGACGGCATATGGATGTCCAGTGAGATAAATATATGGTCTGACCTTACCAATGAGGGGTATACCTGTGGTGTGGAACATAGAGTCCCCATGTTGGTGATGACCTGGTCCAATATGTTTTCCCCTCTTGTGGGGTGGTGACCAGTTGTTCCATAGCATGTGTGTGTATATATTCTAGGAACTATTGGGTGAGGGTGTTGGGGCTTGAGTAGTATTCCCAGTCAATGTTTGGGTAGTTGAAGTCACCCAATATAATGGTGTTTGGAGAGACCTTCATATTCTCCAGTGTTCTCAGGAAAGCCGAGTGTGATCCCTGGGTTTGGGAGGGTGGTCTGTAGCAGGCTACAACCTGAAAGGCAGTTTAGCCAACTGTTAGTTACACATGGATGGTCTCCAATGCGTCCTGCAGTGCTACTAACCTGGAGGTGTGTGTATCTTTGATGTATATGGATACACCCCCTTTTGTGGTGTTGCCCGGGTATTGTAGCCGAAAAGCATGGTATGAAGTGTAACCTGGTAGTGCTGGTGTGCTTTCAGGAGCCTTGAACCAGGTTTCTGTTACTGCACAGATATCGATATTCCCCATACTGAAGAGAGCTTTGAGTGTGTGCATATAGAGGTGTAGACCTCTGGCATTGAGCAGCATTACCCTTAGTTTCTTTTACCTTGTATTGTCTATGGAGGTGGGATTGTCTGTTGAGCATTGCCTACAAAAGGCACTATGGGGGTGGCAAGTGCCTTAGCCAGTATTTGAAAGCCCAGGGGTGACAGGTGCAAGCCATCCCTAGTGCAGCAACGTGGCTTGATGAGCATGTCGTCCCAGGCTGACACACACTGGATCCCCTTTGAATGACACAAGTATGTTAGCCAACTGTTACAGTTGACCATTTTTTCTTTATACTGTGGCATCATTCTTCGTGAGGGTAAGATGCTACACAAGGTCAGGGTCATACCGGCCTGGGCTACTTGATCAGACAGCTCCTCTATGTCTCATGTCATGTAGTCCAGGGAGGAACATCTCTGGATATTCACACCAGCATGGACAATGACAGTGTCATATCTGTACTTACTGTGGAGTGACCTGAGTGCATGTGTTATGTGGTGGATCCTGGCACCTGACAGACAGTTTACAGTGACCCTCTCTGTTGTCAGCCTGGTGAGGGGGACATCAGTGTGTCTGACAATAGAGTCAACTATAGGACTACCAGACCACAATTCACAAAACTCAGAGTTCACCAGCAGTAGAAGAGTAGATAACAACCAATGAGCACCAGACGACATAAGCTGGGTGTTAAACAAAGGCCCGCTCAAAAAAAAAACTTGAAGAAAACCACCGCTACTTCTCAGAACACCACCAGCGATATCCACAAAATCCACGGACTCAGTAGTAGTCTAAAGAGAAGGAAGTAAACAAACTGAACGCCAATGAGCAACTTAGAAGATTTATTAGTTTAAGCCAAACAAATGAAGCTTTTCGTCGGCTCTCTGCACCAACTTCATCAGAATAAACAAACTCATGCCATTGCACTAATTCCTTAAATATACACATCCTAACATCCTAACATTATTTATTAAGGAATTGTTATCATGTTTTATCTTGTATTGGCACCTTTAAATTGTGAGGAGGGTAGGGGGGGCATGTTTTTAGGATGTCTATATTTAAGGAATTAGTGCAATGGCGCGAGTTTGTTTATAATGATGAAGTTGGTATAGACTGCCGACGAAAAGCTTCATTTGTTTGGCTTAAACTAATAAATCTTCTAAGTTGCTCATTGGCGTTCAGTTTGTTTACTCCTTCTTGGATTTAGACTACTGAGTCCGTGGATTTTGTGGATATCGCTGGTGGTGTTCTGAGAAGTAGCGGTGGTTTTCTTCAATAGAGTCAACTATCACAGGTGTACTAGGTGTTTTGTTCACCCTTAAGGGCAGTGACTGTGTGGCACACTGACATTGTGAACTTCCTGATATGTGGGTATAGTTGTGGGGTAGCAGTTTTTTGGGTGTCTGCTTTGGGGGTCTCTGCTGCTTAGGCAGGCTTGTACTTAGAGCCTCCAAGTATGTATTTGTGTGTTTATGTGTTTGGTTTGTTGTTGCTATAGGTCTATGTGACACTGGAGTCATGGTGTGTGTGGTTACCTTCCCCTCCTGATAGACCGTGTCAGTCATGGGTCTAGAGAGCTCAGTCACCAGTTTGTCTATATAGTTGCATCTCTCACAAATATCTGAGTTTCTTGGGAGGAGTTGTCTGTGTACATAAGGCAGCTGTAACATCGCCTCAAACTCCCCATATTCACCAGCTGGACTGGAGAGTATACACGAAACTGATCTTTGGACATGTCAGGATATTATGCTGAAATACTCGTTTGACTGATCAAAAAGGATCAGTAGGGTGTTAAGTGTGTAACAGAGTATAACAGGGGTTTAGTGCCTATGTCTGTTGGTGTTCTGCATGATTATCTGTGAAGTAGTCCAGACAGAACCATGACACTTCCTTCTGCTATGTCATAAATAGCAATGTACACTTATATATGTCCTGAGTCATGGCCAACTGTTAATGTCTGACAATGCCAACATCCTGTCAGACAGGCCCATACATACATACCCACCTCCCACTGACAAAAGTCCCTATCATCATACCAGGAGATATCACATGTTGAATGGGTAAACAGCTCCTTCCAAAGCTAGAGACATGCCATCGATTGGATTACATTGTTTCCCTATAGGTGTCATAAGCGAACTGCAGAACAAACAGACCCTGCACCTGAACAATCTGTTGAGCCTTACCCTCACTACAAGATATGAAACCGTTGAATGGGTACAGCAACATATGGCACACTCCACAAGTGTTGGTGCACAACAGACCATTGGAACTATAATCTCATAGGCCTATGACGTCTGATCTGCAAGGGCATGGAGTCCATCATGATTGAAGTCATAAACAGAGCTATTGGAAGCCGACACACACAACCCTACCAACATCGGTTTGGTCATGGGCAGATCATGTTACCCAAACTGCTGGACTGTTTGCAAGGCAGACACCCTGGACATACATCACTGAAAGGAGCCACACACATCCCACACAGACCTTGAATTGCCCTTTTCCAAAATCACAGAAACATGACGTATCCACAAATTCAACACTCTGTGCATAAATATGTATTGTCAGATGATGGACTGGCAACTGGTCCACTGAGAGATCACACAAGCTAAGAATCGTGGAGCCCTGTTCAAGCTGTTAACACCTCCTGTCCCACATGGTGCAGTCCTGGGATTGCATAAAACAAAGTGCATACACATTACCATGTGTAGTCTGCTGATGTCAGCATCCTACAAATATAGCAGTGGAAATAAAAGCACCCAGCAAAGCATATAGTGCGTCATGTTAATGCATGTGTCTCTAGTGGCATAACATAGTTAGGTAGGAGTGTGTGTGTGTGTGTGTGTGTGTGTGTGTGTGTGTGTGTGTGTGTGTGTGTGTGTGTGTGTGTGTGTGTTTGTGTGTGTGCGTGTGTGTTTTGGAGACTAGGGAAGCACCTTACAAGAGGGATATTCCCCTTTGGCAAGTCTGATGATGTCAGCATCCTAGAAATAAAGATGTGGAAACAGAAGCCCCAGCAAAGCATATAGCGCATCATGTTAATGCATGTGTTTCTAGTGGCATAATATAGTTAGGTAGGGGTTTGAATCCTGCAATAGCTGAGTGTGTGTGTGGGGGCGTATGTGTCTATGTGTCTTCCTTTGAGAGGAGTGGCCTTTTTGGAGACTAGGGAAGCACCTTACAAGAGGTATGATCCCCTTTGGCAAGTCTGATGATGTCAACATCCTAGAAATAAAGCTGTGGAAATGAAAACACCCTATAAAGCATATAGTGCATTGTGTTAATGCATTTGTCTCTAGTGGCATAACATAATTAGTTAGGGGTTTGAATCCTGCAATAACTGAGTGTCAGTGTGTGACACTGTTGGGCAATGCAGTGTGGGTTTTGCTTTTAATACTGTATGACATATCAGGATAACAACAGTATGTGCATTGCACACATCAGATATCGGTGTGGCAGATAAATATATGTACATGTGACCTCAAGTAGTTCATAGGTGTGAGGCGTGCATACTACAGGAATACAGTTGTTACCTTTGACAGAATGTGCAACTGCTTCTCAGATTGTAGGTCATATATGTATGTATGTGACAAGGCCAGGCACTGAAGTCATCTGTGGCCAAGGTTATCTGTGTCACACACACCCATGCAAGTTTCTGTAGACTAGTGTGAGTGAGGGTACATGCCTGGGGTATATGTCAGACATGTTCATACACAACAAAGTCTGGCAATAATGGACTGTCATTATAGGTGTACAACAGCCATGTGGATATGCAAACAGACCCCTTATTGCTTATGTGATACACTGAGGGACATCAGTATATCTTTGGATATGTGGATACCAAAGGACAGATGACATAACACGTGGCTGTATGTACACATCGGTACCCGACATACATGTTGGGTGCTACCACCTATGTGGTACTGTCGGGATACTATGTATGGTAGATGTGGATGACTATGCTATAGTTGACTTAGAGCTTTACAGCATGGGTCGGACAGCAGGTATCTGTCTGTAGGATACCCTTGTGTAGGATATGTGTCTCATCCGGAGAAATCATTGTAGGCCACTGCATGCATTTCCAGATGTGGATGGACATATCCCTAGTGTGTTTGCATGTACCTAAGAGGGCTATATGCCAAACAGGTGTGGTCCCAGGAATGGGTGGCGGTCAATACCACTGGTTACTGGTATAGTATAGTACCGGAAAGATCCAACCCCTACCAAGTTCCCTACATCTGTGTGTCTGTCATCAGGACATCATCTGATGATAGTTATAGTCAGGCTGTTGAGGATGTGTATACTACCAGAATGCAAAACAATGACAGACAGTAACAGTATCACCCACAGCATAGTGTCAAACCATGTCATACACACATGTGTACCCATGTTAGAACATATCTGTAGTAGAATGCATACTGGCCAGCAAGAGATACTATGAAATGTTAACACTGTGTAATACAGGACATGTCCCACCTCCCATGTGTCCACAATGCACGTACATGCAGACAGTGCACCCCCACCATGTTTACAGATGTACACCTGCAAATCTGTACTGCACACATCACACATGTACTGTCCACTCACAAACACATGCTGCTAACACTACACACATCAGCCAAGTGGCACATGTGCAGACAATACATATCCAGAATTAACACTGGTGTGAACAATGCCACATTGACAATCTTGGCTTAGATGCATCACGCCTGCTCAGATATACCTACATGGATATCATTATACTTCCCTGTTGACAACATGCTAACATTGCTACACTGCTATAATGTCACCCTGTGCATCAGCACCATGTTAGCCTGTTCCTGCATTGATGTTACAGATGACAGGAGGTGGCACAGGTTTCATCACATGCACAGGGTGTGTTGTTGGTTTGTCAGAGCCCAACATTGACCCATCCAATCAACGTGTGTGTGTGTGTGTGTGTGTGTGTGTGTGTGTGTGTGTGTGTGTGTGTGTGTGTGTGTGTATGTGTGTGTGTGTGTGTGTGTGTGTGTGTGTGTGTGTGTGTGTGTGTGTGTGTGTATCTGTGAGGAACAACCGTAAAGCATGGGCCAATGTTGATGTAATGTGTGTATGTATGTGGGAGCCCTAGGTGTTTGGTTCATGTGTGTGTGTCTCTGCATGCACACAGCTCCAACATGTGGCTGCCATATACGGGAGGTTGTGCGACAGCCACAGACTGTACCTGCCAGGCTGTACAGATCAGTGTCTCTGGGCACAGATACGGTACATGTGCCTGGCAGGGGTGCTGCGGATGGTATTGGGTACCAGGCCTGACTGGGTACTATCATCAGAGGCAGAGGTATGTTGACTGGACCCACATCCCTGCTGGGACTGGCCAGAGCCATGTGCACGTGGTCTACTAGGACGGTCAATCGACAGGCCATCCCCAGCATTGCTGGGGCTGGTACTGCCACTATGGGAGCGGCTGTGATTTGTGGGTTGTCTGCAATGACTGCCAGCCATTGATGTTTCTGGCATATGTCTGCATCGACGTCTCAACCATCCCACATGGTCCTGGCTCATGGAAAAGATATTGTGGAGGGTATCAATGACCTCAGTGTAGTTATGGATGGCACCAGCAAGGTCACGGATACTGTCATTGATAGCAATGTTATGGGCCCTCTGCGCCCTTAGTCCCTGTCTGGTGTACCATTCCATAAGTGCATGTGCCTGCATTACAGCCCGGAACATAGCTGAGGTTGTAAGACCTGTAGGGGCACGTCTGCCAGGGGCATTACGACCAGCGGTACTCCCACGAGAACCCCTGGACATCCGCCTATGTGGTACCGTTCCAGGAACCTGGGTATGGCTGCTGTGAGGGGATGCATGTGCCATGGATACCACACTATCCTGGCCAATGCCAGCTGTATGCTGTCCCTCCGCTAAGGCCATTGGTGATGAGGGATGTACAGGCAGTATAAGTGTGTGCATAGATGGGGTGGAAAGCTGTGTACTGTCGATTGGCGGACCACCGACAGACGCTGTCAAACCTGCCTGTGCCACAATACATGTTTCATCACCACTATTTGTGGCAGTGACTTCAGGTTCCCTTCTGCATTCCATCAACCCAAGCTCAGCACCTGTGAGAGGAAGACAGGAAACACACTTTACAATCCGTACATGTTGTTTGAACACATGCACACATGCACACATGCACACATGAACACATGAACACATGAACACATGAACACATGAGCACATGCACACATGCACACATGCACACAAATACACTCCTCACTACAGCAGATACACGCACACACTAGCAATCCAAAACATACTCAATAGTGGTTGAAGGTGGGTGACAGTATCACAAGGCAAACAGTCCCTCACACGTGTCAGCATGCAAAATATGTTTAGCTCAAGACCATGCAGTGCAAGTGTAGACAGCCCTTGTTAATAACAGTATACATGGCTTCGATGCATTTGTGTAGTTGTTCAGTGAATGTCCTCACCCTGGTACACAATGTGTACAAGGACACAACATTGCTGTACAAGTATTAAAAGCTCTGCAATGTCCTGTGCACCATCACGCACAGGTACACATACCATGGCTGGATGTGTTATCTGTGTGTCACATAGAACTCCATGTCTGATTACAGGGTCTGTGTCTGTAGCAGATAATTGTGGACACAGGTGTAGCACATGCATGCTATGTACACACACGGGATGAGTGGTGCGTGTATACGTGATGGAATACCAATGCTCGACATGGCCATTGTACAGTGGTCATGGTGAGTGCAGGACATATTGCAGACATGCCATTGCCAGCCTTGAAATGGCATGCTACATGACTGCAACACTGAACAGCACACATACCCAATGTGTGTCATGTGACTTATACACCCTATAGCATTCCGGGACATATATGTGTCACTTTGTACAAATGGCAACTGCTATGCATATTGTGTATAGGTGCATATGTTTGCACACACACAACATTGAGGTGCATAGCAATGAGAGCTGTATGTAGTACTGTGGTCACTGTAACTGGATGGTGTGTAGTACCATGAGCCATCATCAGTATGCATCATGTGGTCACTCAAGGCTACAAATGTGTGCCAGACCACTGCCTAGCATGCAGTACGTGATCTGCAGTACTGTGGCTACGTTCACAATTATACAGCCACTTGTTACATGGGATTGTGAGGTGCCCAATAGGGAGAATTGCCTAACAAGACTGTGTTATGTGTTGAAGAGTGTTGCACAGTGCCATGATAGGCCTCTACCTCTCAGGTATATTATGTGTGCTGTGTGGATGACATGTGGGAGACTGAAGTGTGACCTTACAGCAGGTGTCTGGATACACCATGTGTGGCATGTTGGGGTGTACTGCGTATGACTAATGTTTTATGTTGTGTTCATGTGTAACAACTATGCCTATCCAATGTGCAGTATGTTGTTACCTCAATTGTGTGTGACACTCTGTGTATTGCATGTGATTGAGGCAGCTACTGAAATTACTGAGATGTGCTACGTCTCACAGCAAACATGCACAGCATGCATTATGCGTAGGTGTGTTATGTGTACATGGCCTGCACCTCACCTATGACATGCACATTTCATTACCAATATTAAAGTTATAACACACTCACCAGCATGGATCGTGCGACCTGCTGTCACACCAGAGGGACCTACAAAAATATGAGACAGTTTGTCAGTGGCCACAACTGTGGCATTGCTGCTGTGAGTTTGCTAAACTACAGTAGAGCAACAGTTGACAGTCGCAGGTGTACAGATAATATTCCAAATATCAGTATTGCACAACACTTGGCAGCACAACTGCTAAAGACACAGTACACATCTCACATATGCATACTCTAACAATACAGGTAACAGTAGTCTACAGATATGGCATATTACCTGCACGCTCCATGTCAACATGCTGGGTGGCTCCGGCCTCCATGATGACACATGTCGGTTGCTGTTCCTGTTGTTGGCCAGGAGCCACCACGCTTAGGAGCAGCTCCTCTACTCTGGTGAGGGGGGGATGAATGGCCACCCCACCACCTGTGGCAAGCTGTTGTCTGTGGATATCAGACACATGCTGCCCGACATGTCTAATTAAATCACTGCAGTGATGGCGTACCTGCTCGTATGTCCGATTATGCATGCCTATGTCATTTACCCGACGAACAAGATCTTGCCACATTGCGATCCGCTCATGTTGGTACTGGCTGTTTCTTGAAAACAGCAGGGAGTAGCGCTGCACCAGGCTGCTATCAATTTCCTGTTCCTATGCCGCTGTGTAGCTTGGATTGCGTTGGTGGGCCATCGCCCTGGAAGAGAACTGAACAATATGTGTGAGCAAGTCATGTGGCACACTTTACACTCCTAAGTACAGATATCACTTAACTGCCATATATACCATCCATTTTTCTGTCAGAGGTTACACATGTTCAATAACACATATTGGTGCTCAGGCCACAACTGACCGACACTGCCTGGCACACTCTATATATCAAACCATGTTCTGCATAGCAGCAATGAGAGGCCAGTATGTAAGACTATACACCAGTACCTGGCACACTGTTAGTGACACAGTGCCGAACCTCGCCATAGGGGTATATATGAAGCTAATGCATGTAGAAAGATGTCATCCATTGCAATGAATGTTAGGTACAGTTACAGTATCACCAGTAAACCGCCCTAGTCGTCGATGACATACCCCTGCCTAACATATGTGCACAGTTGTTACTATAGCTGGCATAACACTGTACTAGAGTGTACATGTTGCTAGATACACATGTATACCCTGTAACACACATATGATTGAGGGCATGGTACAGGCATAAATACACACACATCAGACATACATACAACACACATATGTATGCCAGCCCAGATGTGCTATACCTGTGTACCATACAGTACTGTGTGCCACTACGTACAAAACCTTATGCCTGGGGTATGTAATCTGTGCAGACTACAGGAAACACACAATACAGTGTTTCCAAGCAATGTGAACATACACCATACTGTGCTGTCTAGGCCTACATCTTCAGGTAGTACTGCAGTTCATATGGGAGTTGGATTCACCAGCAGTACCACTCACTAAGCATACATGTATTGCTTTAGCCTACAATGGGACACCACTGTCGTCAACAAGGAACTATGTCACAACGTATGCCATACTACTATGTCTGCCTAGCAATAACATACACATCTTTAGCTGGCCTCACAGCTAGGACACAAACTACCATGACAGTAACAATTTCACACTAAGCTATCACACCTTTACAGACCTTGCACACATTCACCGTCACACTCAGTCAACCTATCATAGCAGGTATTGCACTGACTACATGTGTGTGTGCATCATGTCATAGGTAGGTTAAACGCTATTGGCCCTAGGGCCTACAGCAGCCTAGACATATGCTACACTGGCCTTTCACACACATGTAATTTGATTGTACTTGCCCCTGTCAACCTGAACTACAGAGGTGATTCCCGGGGTGTATTACCTATCTCACAAACAAACATCAGGGGTATTTATGACAACCGCTAATGAGGGGTCTTGTTTGCTATTGATAGGTGGTTAATTCCAGAGTATGGCATATCTCTGTGATAGGAACCTATCCCTCCAGCATGTGCTGTTTAGTGAGCTGACGAGGTTTAGGGACCTACAGCATGTAGCCTGGAGGGATTGTAATATGTTTACATGGTGGTTGTCCCACAGATATGGGTGTGACATACCTCTGTATGTTAGGCAGAAGTCACCTCTGGGTGTCTGGTATGCAACACAGTCTAGCTGTGGTTTTGTGAGTCAGTCTGCATAGGGCATCTGTGTGAGGCCAGTATTACTCTTTGTGGGGTATGTCTGTGGCCTTTCCACTTGCTGTAGTTGTCATGTGAGGTACATACCACATGGGGCATTGTGATGAGTAGAGGGGAACACTGACATATATTTCCCTAGATGGCACACCTTTCATGATGACACATACCATGTAGACAGATTACAGACCTAGTGTGGCACTATGTTTATCACAGGGGAGGCTACTGTCCACCTGTGTCCCATGTTCCCATATCACACCTTCAGTGTTAAGTAGACTACCACCTATGTGGTGGTTGATGGGTACAGCGTTTTGGAAAGGGGGAACGGCACTGCAGTATCGACACTGGTCTTCATCCATGCCTTGGTCACCAGGCACCTGTTGCAGTACATACGACCCTGTGTCTCTCTCTCTCTCTTTCACTATATATATATATATATATATATATATCTATATATATATATATATATATATATATATCTATATATATATATATATATATATATATATATATATATATATATATATATCCACATACATCTAAACATCCAGTGATGTACATATAGATATACATATAGGCACATATACAGTCCACCTTTCATGGTAGTGATATCAGTTATGCAACAGTTGTGAGATGTACAGTTATGTAATCATATTGCACAGTGTTGTGCAGAATGCATTTTGGAGTCCTCAGCCCATGTAACTTTAGCAGGCCTCACTGGCTGTAACACAGCAGAACTGACAAAACATTCCCACAGCGTTTAACCACCACATGACATATACTAGCACTACATGCTGTTTACTATGTCACACTCTACAACCTACATAGATATATGCACAAAACAACCTTCAACAACATATATATGTCCACCCTTCACTAACAGTTGCAGCATGTCCCCTGCCCTTTGCACATGTACACATACATATAGATACATACTGCTGACACATAAGGATGATTCACAGTATGTAGAGTACTCTTCATAAATAGCTACTACATGCCAGCAAATACATATGTGTTACATACCTTACCTTTGTATTTCCAGCTACGTTGGTTCTTAATTTTAAACTTGTTTTATTTATTTATTTTTTTTTACTGTTTCCTTTTTTTTTATTTCCTTGTTTGTTTGTTTGTTTGTTTGTTTGTTTGGGTTGTCTCTGTCTTTTTCTGTGTCTTCTGTCTGGGTCTGTGCCTCTATCTCTGTTTGTCTCTGTCACTGTCTCTCTCTCTCTCTCTTCCTGCAATATTATTGCACGTGGGAACTGCAGGTACAGCCTGCTTTTCTAGGTATCTGCATATGTGCATGTGACAGCCTCTGCACCAATTGGTGCCCACCATTTAGTAATTGCATGCAGCCTGCTGAGTGGTATTTGCAGTACTCACTGTGATTGCAGCCCACTGCTATAAAATGCTAGGTTGTGTAGGTATAGCCCTTTTAGCTTTCCAAGGTGGGGCCCATGCTTGTTTGTTCTGGACACCGTTGTGTCAGTCAGAAGGTTGGTATATGTCTCATATCTGGAGGTAGGGTTGTAGCCAGTGATATGCATGTTGTACTTAAACCTGAATGCTGCTGCTTCCAGTACACACTTGTCAGTGTAGACATTTACTCACCCCTCCAAATGCTAACACAAGATACATGGGAGTATGTACTTTATTTCCTAATTAGACACTTAACTGCCATACAAATGTGATTATTGCAATGTATTCCTATGGCACATGCACTGTTTGTGGACTGCTATACTGTAATTATTAAGTGACTCACATCTGCACAGTTTGTGGTTTGTTTGTGTTGACATTAGCACAGGCTGCTCAGGACAACTGGACATATTTCAGTACTGAGTATGCCTACCTACACCCTTGGTTGTGCCTGCATACACAGGTATATGGTACTGTTGGGTAGGGGGGGGCAGAACTACAGAGATGATTATTTATTATTGTGTGATGTTTATCTTGCTGAACATACAAGGTTGCTGTGTAACTGTTAGTCTATGAGGGCAAGTAATCTGTCTGCGTAGCACCCACCTGTGGACATATCCAGATGGTAGCCTGAGGTTAGTCTAGTATTCTTTGTCTGTGCACCACACCAGTCTTTTTAGCACTGGAACAATGGCATTGTCACAGTAGGTTGCTAGCAGTACATGGCTACATCTTTTGATATTTCTCTGTTGTACCCCTATATAAGGGTATGCTTGTGAAACCCCTTCCAAAGCACAGTGTGTAACAGCAGAAAAGCTGATGTGCCTGTGTGTTTCTGCCTCTGCCAGGCCTCAGATACTCTCAGGTATATATTTGCACAGCCACAGGGAAAGGTACATATAAGTGTGATATACCTGTAATATATTACAGACATATTTCTGTTGAGACTTTGAGGGAATCAGAGCATATGTATTAATACACCTTTTCTGATGTGCAGGCAGTGTCTACTCTCACTTACTGTAATTATTCATTAAGTGTGATTCCCCACTTTTCTGCCTAATGTTAGTACTTTTCAGAGGGATTCAGAGGGGCACAGCTAACATTTGTTTATGTATCAGGGCCATCTCTGTAAAGCAGTCACAGTTGTAAAGTATGGCCTCTGCCCTATTCAGATATGCCAAAGTTTATCCTGCTCTGATACTGTGTGGGGCTTGTAAGGTGCTACTGTAACATTATTTCCTGCTAGACTGGCTGGTTCTCTTTTCACAATCATGTCATGCAATTCCACAACAACTGCTGGTAAACACCCAAAGAACAAGATTTGTGTTATGGCATTCCTATTTTCCCTTTACATTCCCTCATTGTACTGCATGATATATTTATTTCAGCACCGAGCTATTGCATATTTGCTGTGGCTTAGTGGTACTTCATGCAGTCTAGTGTGTCCAAGGTCTGTGGTTCGAGACTGACAGAGGTGTTTTATTTTGCTGCTGAGCAGGACAAGGGCCCTGTCATGCAGAGTGACTAAGGCACTTTTAAGCAGTTGTAAGCGGGTTTGCACGGGTTTGCACAATGCTTAGCAATACATAGATAAGCGCACACATGCGCACACTCGCTCAAACCCCCTAACTACTGCTTAAAAGTTCTTACTCCCGCTAACCCCCGCGCTCATTTCTTTGAAAGAAAAGAAAATGGGGAGATAGGAAAGTGATGAAAAGGGGACACAAAGACAGAAAGACAGTAGGGAGACAAGCTCGGGATGTGCAGGACGGGTGTAGGGAAGGTCCATAGCTGCCCATTTCTTTACCAGCAACAGCTGTGCATATACAATACATTTTGGAGTGAAATTTGAAACATTCCACCCCTGAGATGGGTGAGGACAACAAAGTATGTTGTACTGCCAATTATAATTATCAGTTTACATGTACAGCAGACATGTGTGCAAAATGGGCAGCTATGTATGGGACGTAATTTTTTTGTGGGAACAGATTGCCCTTTTTTATTTTTTATTCATGTGAGAGTGGAATGTGAGGTATAGGAAGTAGGTATATGTTGAGAGGTAGGTTGGGGAGGTAAACAGACAAGTCAGACAAGACGCATACAGGGGCAGAATATGACACATGGGGTGGGTGTACACAATTGATGGGGACGGATGTTTGGAAATCACAAGCCCATGAGCCCACAGATGGTAACAGTGGAACTGATATCCCCACCCATGGGCAGTCACCACTGCACCTTCACAGCCCCAAGGGTGGCTGTGCTGGGGGCTGCATAGGAGGGGCAGGCTCACCCATGAGTCGCTCCACTCTCGCCTCGAGCTGGCATAGGGAATCAGCAACTGAATGCTGGATCTCCCTAGGCAACACAGCCCAGACCCTTCGTAGGATGACAGGAGGCCCTTCTCCACCCACGCTTGCATGGGGGGATGAGACCCTCCCCTGCAGCGCTTCCATCCGAAGGTGGCACAGGACCAATGGAGGAGGGGAGCCCGGGCTGGGCACCAGACCTGCTGGTGCCAGGTGCAATCGCCAGCTGAGAAGGGACAGGTGGGTCCGCTGGGACCGGCCTTCCCATACGTTCTGTGTTTAGGTGTGTTTAATTACAACAAAAACAGCAGCATTCCAAATTAGTTGTAACAGCATGCAATAATATACCCATTAACCCAATACACCAGGGTTCCAACAGTTGAACAGCAGGCATAACACATGCATATATTGAACAACAGTGGACATTCCAACAGCATGCAGAAATGGTTGGTGGCAACAGGCCACCAAGATTATGGTGTTTGAACAGGGCACATGCATCAAGGTACATGCAGATAGTTATAGAACAATAGGACATATGTCCCAACAAATGTTGTGAGAATAGACATACCCATTGAGGTGTGGAATTGCATTGTTTATACACATACAGTGGGTGTAAAAAGAGACCTCCATTAACATCTTATAAGTACCTTTGGTCTACACTACCTTCCTGTTGAATGCAGGTGCATATCCCCTACATGTATTATTACACTAGGCAATGTGCATTAGGTTGTGTAATGGTTTTGGCTGGTTCATTATATCCGTGACCTATATTTGACATACTAACTATCCAAGCTGCGGATGTTACTGCTACATACTTATATATTTTATTTATATTTATATATCTGCATATCTGGATGTGTTCACATGACATTTACAGATATATTTCTACAGACCCTATATTTCAGGTAGCACACTCACATTTCTGGGGGACACATACACAAACTACTCATGTGCCAGATTACCCTATGCATGCCAGCCAATAAACAACTGTTGTGGACTGAATATATGCTTCACAACTACTGTCACTGCCTTAATCCACTTTATATGTGACTGCCCAACTGTGCATTGACAGCACTTAATACAACAGTACTATTTATATAATGCAAGGGTACAGCTACATTTTCAAGTAAGTGACACAGACACACTCCAAGTATTATACCTTTATTCGTTACATTACACACTTTTCTTCAGGCTCTTTCATTTATTTGATATTACAGTGCATACAGCAGACTTGTTCAAGACATATTATACCTTTACTAATAGGTTACAACACTCTTTTTCAGGCTCATTCACTTATGTTATATAACAGTACATGCTGAGATATTTATCCAGGACTTCTTTTACCTTTATTAATGGGTTACTACACTCTTTTTCTGGCTCTCTGACTTATTTTATGTAACAGTACATGCAGAAACATTATTCAGGGCATTTTATGCCTTTATTATGGAGGTACAGCACTTTGTTTGCAAGCTCTCTCACCTATTTTAAATAACAATACATGCAGAATAATTACTAACCTGCCTGGTGGCGCAGCCTTAGCAGCCTATCTGCATAGGCTTGCTGATTCGCAGCATGGTCACCTGCAGCTGTGGAGTAAATGAAGGGATATTGAGACATTCCTATCCATTATATAGACTAAATTAGCATGTCTTACATACTTCATTCCATGGCTACCTACTCAGTGGTGGGGCATCCTGCATGTCACGGGCCTCCTGTATCCATTGGTTCAGTAGGTCCTGCTTCCGTCTCTTCAGGTCTGCATGGTGGTGATGGGCCTGCTCACCAGTCCGAGGAATGCCTGTGGCACTGGTGAGATCATGAGCTAACCGGTTCCAAGCCTCTGCTTTGTACTCCGTCCCTTGGAACTGGCCCTGCAGGAGTCTTGACTCATGACGGTGGACAAGGAGCCAAACCATGTATTTCGACTCCTTGATGCCCCAGCGTTGCACTCTAAAGCGTATACCTTCTCCAGCAAAAATACATACTGACTACAGATGGCAGCTACAATCAGTTATGGCAAGTATTCCCACCTATGGGGCTTAAATATGCCAAATTTCCCGCACTTTTTGGTGATTGGTTGTTTTTGAAATTTCTCGGCTGACTGCAGACCTGCTTAGCAATGGTTAATCCTCCATTTATTAGTATATGTATGTTAACAGTGCATATTTATCCAAAGCTGTTATGGCTTAGTGGTTTAGTGCTTTGACTATGGTGCATAGTGTCCCAGGTTCGAAACTTGTCATTGCTTTTTATTTTACAACTGTCCAGACAGGCTAGGGGGTGTGGCTGTGTTTAGGCGACTTTGCTTCACGTTGCTCCACGTTAACCCACGTTGCCCTGTGATGCACTGGTTAGCGCAGTGCACGGCTCCGCACAAACCTATTGTGCTAGGTAAAGTGCTGCCTAGCTATGGGCAACTTTATTGAACTTGGTAAAGCGCTGCCTAGCTATGGGCAACTTTATTGCGCTTGGTAAAGTAAATACTGTTCATATTTATCTTTGACTTTAGGTTTTGATGTGACCTTTACACTGAAAGGGCTTAAATATTATATCTTTACATATTCTATACACTTTTTGTGTTTTTCACGCTCACTACCATTTATTAATAGGACTTAATATGGTATGTGTATATCTTTCTGTTCCATATCGGTAATTTCTGGTTTAGTTACATAGGTGGGACACAGACAAGGTTCCGTTGAGATGATATGTTTATATGTTTATATCTTTCTGTGTTTTATTGGTGAATTCTAGTTTAGTCACATCGATGGGACATAGACGTTGTTCTGTTGAGATGTTAGATAATGTTCCATATATTGTTTAATGCTTTGAGCATCAGACTAAACTGCTCTCTTACATCAGCTAATATCTTATGATATTTGTTAGTACAAGTGACCATGAATATTATATTTTTTATGGTCATTTTCTTTTTGTCCATCAATAACAGAGGTTTTCAATATCATGTACTTATATTTATTTATTCTTAATAGGTTTCTCTGATCAATTATCCTACATTTGCTTAGGCTTTTAGATATATATTTAGGTATTTACATATATATATATTGTAAATATTTTTATATTAGAACAATGTTGTAGTTCTATGTTGAAGAATTAATGTGATTTTTATAATAATGTCTATTATACTTTGTTAACGCCATTATTAACGCAATGGGATATCAAGCATCGTATGTCTATATATACGTTTGTTTATTTACAGTTTTTACTAGGTCAGTTAGTGACATCATTTCATTTATATATAGAATTTTTATTTGTTTTTTACTAGTGTTTTATTAGTGCTTCGGCACTCGTTGTTTATTACTTGAATGAATTTATGGTTTATGTTGTGATATGATGCTTTGTTTTATTGTTTCATACTTTATGCTTAACACCCGGGCATATTAAATCAAATGAGTTAGTTGTAGATGGTTTAAGAATAACTAGGGTTGATGAATTAATTATATACTTAGACAAGATGATTAATTGGCAATGAGTTGATTAATTGAAACAATGTTTTGTATAAATACATGCTCATTTTGGTCAATTGTTAAAACCTGAGGAAGCGCACTGGTTTGGTGCGTGAAAGCACTTGTTCTTTTATCTACAATAAATGCTTCATCCTTATCGTGGTGGTTCCTTCATATTTTGTCATTACTACACATTAGACTGTATAAGAACAGAGTTCCATTTTTTTGCGATTGAAATACTGCCTATTGATCCTAGGGTTAGACCCTGGGAGACAAGTTTAGAGTACAGATAATTATACTGGCAGTTAGTGTTAGAAGCAAATAATAATCACCCTGGTTTAAATGATATGGTGTCATTGAAGCCAGTCTTAAAACTAAGAGCTGCAAAACTTTGAATTTTTTATGTTCTCTCTGAAAACTTTTGTCCAGTAGATGGCAGTGTTTTATTAAGATTTTCACACAGCAGGCTTTGAAGCATAGATTCATGACTGCTTTCTTTTACATCAGTTTTTTAAAAGGTTTTAAATGTTTTTAAATGTTCTTAAATATCATTGCACATTTATTTTATATGTATGCAAGGTTGTTTTTCACATTTTATTCTACTTTTACTATACTGACTTGATTATTGTGATTTTAAGTTAGATATGATCTGCATGCACAGTTCTTTATGACATTTTTTGATGTACCCTTTTTTGTGATGTGTCTTTTAATGTGGAATACTTGTTAATTGATTCATTAAGGGCTGTATATAAATAATTGTCTCAAGTTGGTATGCTCATCTGATGAAGTTACTGACAAAAACGTGATGATCCAGTTAAGGCGTCATTTTTGTTCGTGTGCTCATTAAAGTTGATTTTGCCTCCAGTGCCTTATTTCTTGGTTATTCATTTGCATTTATGTACTTTTGATATTTTTTATTGTTTACCTGGCTATTTTGCTCCATTTACTATAAACACTAATGTGCATATTGCTTTACTTCTACAATGATTATTTGGATTTTATTTTTACATTTTATAGCACAATGCAGTGAATGCACAAACACTAACAGACATCTGCTAAACAAAGCAATACTGTCTCACAATGAAAACAGACTTAGCATTAAAACATTCTCTACCCTTGAAACTCACATTCATTGAAACATCATTGAAACCCACAACACATCTAAAGAAAATGCATCTGGCCAGTGGTGGATAAAGATTACCTTTGGTCTGTTTTCAAAATACAAATCCTAGGCCCCTTGCACACAAAACAAGACATACACGTGTTCTTCAATACACCTTCCTGAATTTATTAAATTATTTTCCTTGTATAATACAGCACACTTGTTAGACTTAGAGCGCATTTTAAATGTGTTGTTTGAACATTTTTCCAGTAGACAATGAAACAAAATGCATGAACCAATAATGACAAAACTGCCCAGTTCAGAAGCCATGGGCATCTTGCATATCTTCTCGAACTTATTTTCAACTTCAGTTTTTTTGCTTGACTTACTCTGATTTGTGTTATCGGGCCAACTCAATAGCTGTAAATGTACAACAAAATAAACTAGGCGAACTGCATGTTTTAAGGCTTCCAATTTTTAGTCCAAGTACTGACAGACCCTCTCCTATATTCATCCTGAAGCATCAAAACTATCATTGTAATCCAGGTGATGTTAACTGGCCACTCTTGCTTCTCCACTGTTTGCAGTGGAAACATATGTGTTTTATCTTGAATGATGGAATATGCACTGTACTTGTTTAAAAATAGTTTTCTTATAATGCAGCACAGAACATAATCATTTTGATTTTCTGTTCCTGAATTTGGGTTAATGATATGTGTTGCTCTTTCCACTGAGGCACAAATGCCCTTGCTCATGACATTTTCTCACTTCTGTTGTATTTATAGCTACACCCATGACTTGTTACACCCACCACCCACCCCCTTTAAAAGTACAACAACACAGTACAGTATCAGCAAATCATCAATGCATCTACATACTGTGGGAGTAGAACCCACGGCCTTCTGCATCAAAAGCAAGTATTTAACCTGTTATGCTATTAACAATGCAAGCAGACTCGCCATAAACAACACTAAACATTTCTTCCCCTGAAGCTCTCAGAACCTTGTAAAATCCACTCAACACTCAACTGTATCTGTCAAATTTGTAGCAAAAGAAATCTGGAAAAAGCCAAAATGTAATGGGGGGACAAAATCTCAAAAACCAGGGACACATTTTAAACATTGCTTTTATAATTTTGGAAAGTTGCTAGAATAAAATGTTGTGTTATTACCATACATTTCACTGCCAAGTGTTGGCCTCATGACCCTGTGCACTACAGTCAGGGCAACCTTACTACTATGCCAAATCAGCAGTTTGCTGAACAATAGAAAGAATGAAACTTAAATGGCTATCATTTAGTAAAGTCAGTTCTCACTTCTCAACATGACTCTCATTCTCTTAGCACAAAAAACCTGGACAAAGCCTATAATGGGGAATACAGAATTCAGTTCTCACAATAGCTCTCAACCTCTTAGCACAAAAAACCCGAACAAAGCCAATACTGGGGGAACACAGCCATACTGGTCTTATAAACTTAGCACAAAAATAAAAACCTGAACAAAGCCAGTAATGGGACAATACAGCCATACTGATCTTATAAACTTAGAAAATTACTAGAATAAAAGGTTTGGTGTTACCATTTCTTTTCTGAAGAATATGAAGTCTGAAATTCAAATGCCTGTCATTATTTAGTGAATTCAATCCTTCAACGAAATGCAGAAAACCACAGAACAAAATATGAGGCATAAATGTGGAAAGTTTTCATAAGGGGTGGTGGGTGGGGACCTTAGGCTCTTGTTACCTGTACCCAAGGTACAAGGTTTGAGCCTGAGTACCTCCTCTAGCCACCAGGTATATTCACCCGGGGCAATACACACACACACCTTCTTCTCAGTGCTTGCTTCTTACCTTTCTAGTTGGCAACGGCTTGCAGCAGTATATATATCCAGTCTTCCTATCTTTCCAGGCTCGCAGCAACATAGATATGCAAAGGCAGCAACATTCTGCTTTGTCACCTCTTTGCTACAGCATAGAAGATATCCAGGCTCTTGCATTGCAGTTTCAAATGGATGCTTCCCTTGCATTTGCAGTCCTTCATTCCCACTAAGGATTTGAGCAGCATTTCATCTGGACATTGATGCATGTTGAGTTTCAGCTCAATGCTGGCAGGCTGTCAGCTCAAAAAAGCCAGGAAATAAATTTTAAAATAAAAGTGCCTGGAAACTCAGAAATTAAGGGCTGCCACTTGGGAATCATGGCACCCCATTATTTGGACCCCAAAACTCATTTTTTACTGAGTAATTCAGTATGGTTGAGAGGTAAGGACCTTGGCACCATTCCATACCTGCTGTATGACCCCCATTGCTGTTTGTTAACATCAGTCTGTAGGTTAATGACACACAGCACATTACTTACAGTCGCTACAGCCTTAAGCAATACCTACATATGTGGGCGATGACATTTAGCATTCATCTCAAGATACATGTTGGTCATTGGGGGCAACAGCTACTCACAGGGCCTACACATGTCTACATATTGCACACACATAGGAAGCACAGAGTAGGGTTGCCACTTTATCAAATGTGCACAGTGGGACATTTCTTGTAGTATTGTGAGAGTTGACAGGACAAACCATACCCATGGCAGGTGCAACAGATAGGACATCTCTTGGTTTGCAACTATGACAGCCTCTTTGTGTCACATTACCATAGATTATGCTATTTCTCATAACATTAAGGTGCATCTGATGTGGAGTAACTGCTTTATGCAACACTTTGGGAAATGTCTGTTGTCCTACACTCTGGACACCTCTGTATTGTTTGAGTCATTGTCACAGGTCACACCTGGCCAAATATGGACTGCAACCTGCATGGTGGGACAGGTGGTGGCCATACCTCTCACCTCTACAGATTTCTGCAGAATGTCCTGATGTTTGCCATATATTTTTGTTCCATTTGTCATAACATTGTGGTTTTCTGGCACATTACTGCCAATTTATTGAAGACTGCTGTTAGACAATAATGACAGATATTTTCATCTCAGACTTCATACCCTTCAGAAAATGCATGTGAATGCACAACCTGTTATGCTATCTACTTTCTATGTTTGTCAGAGCAATATTTACAGATTGAGCTGAATACTTGGTCTTTGTCCTTCTTTTCTGTATGGAATTATCCGGCTGTCTTTCTCTAAGGTGTTGAGAGGTATGATTGTGGCCCTAGAACATTCACACTTCTTCAAGGGGATATACATACATAAACACACACCCACTCATGAACTGCCCTTGTTGAGATTAAGACTCCTACCTGGCTACTTTTACATATGATAGTGCTATATACATATCACATGCACCAAAGTGCTTACATAATTTTGTAGTGTCTGCCACTAATATTCAGGTGGATGACATCTGCAGGTGCTGTAATGATTGCCAAGGGGGGGGTAACAGGCTCTTAAAATGGTATAACCACATCACCCATACACACATTGCTGCAGGGGATATGCATTCAAACACACATACATACAGAGTTGCCAGTTTTGAAATTAGAATACTTACCTATCTACATCTGTACACTATAGGCCACAGTACATATTGCATGTGCCACAGTGCTATTGTGTTTGAAAATGTCTACCTGTTGATCTAAGGTGGATGGCATCTGTATGCCCTGAATAGCTTAGTGATGGGGGAGTTAACAGGGTAGAACAGACACACAAAATGGTATAACCATTGCACACACAGGCAAGATAGCCCCCCTACATGTGTATATACAGACACATATACTCATACATTTGCCTGTATTGAGATTAGAACCCTTACCTATTTACTTATATGTACTACAGTGCTATGTACTTATCATGTGCGCCACAGACTTTATATGCCTGGCAAGTGCCCAGCGGTGCATCTAAGGTAGATGACATCAACAGGCCCTGTAAAGTAATATAATGGGGTAGTCAACAGGGTGGAACAGGCCTCAAAATGGTATAACCAAAACACCCCCCCCTACACACACACACACAACATTGGCATTATTGAGATTAGGACCCCTACCTATCTAGTTGGTATGTATTACAGTGCTACAGACTTATCACATGTGCCATGGAGCTTATATGCCTAGAGAGTGGCCAATGGTGCATCTAAGCTGGATGACAAGCATACCTCTCAACTGTCCCTGATTTTTACTGGAATTTTAAATCTTAGTCCCTCCTAAAACTGATGACTTTTGAAGGAACAGTGGTGAATTGCACTTAATAAATAATGCCAATAATTAATAGTTATAGATTTCTTTTACTTCAGAAAATGTATATTAATTCACATATCCTTACTCTGTCAATGTCTTAAGTTAGTAGTACTAATATTTTAAAGGTGTTTCTGATTGTCTCTGATTTTTTTTTTGGATTTGTCCTTGATTCTGTTGAGATTTGTCTCTGATTGGTTGAGAGCTGTGGATGACATCAGCAGGCCCTGTAAAGTAGGGTAATGGGGGTTAACAGGGTGGAACAGGCCTCAAAATGTATTGGCATTGCACACATATAGGTAGGAAATACACACAGTCACAAGGGGATATACTCATACACACGCACACATGCTCACTAAGTTGCTGTTGTTAGGGTTAGAGCCACTACCTATCTCCCTATCTACACTATAGTACTCTGCATTTATCGCATGTGCCATGGGACTTACCCATCTGGAGCATGTTTGGCACTGCTGTTGGGGTGGATGACATCAGTAGCTGTTGATAGGAAGACCACTGTTGTGGAGGGCAGTAGTCACAGGGCCAAGACATGGGTGGCTATTACACAGACACAGGCCTGTTGGCTGTGTGTATTCTGCTGTGTGTGTAATACATGCAGAAACACAAACATAATCACAAACACACACACACACACACACACACACACACACATACACACACGGTGAATGATGTGAGTTTGTAACCCCTACCTACCTACTATTACACAATGGGGCTCACCATAGTGTTTGCATGTGCCACTGGTTAAAATTGGTGTATGTGTGACTGTTGCAGTACATCACTCTATGCTTTCAGGGTCTCTCTCTGTCTCTGTCTCTCTCTCTCTCCCCTGTCTCTGCCTTTCTATAACTGATTTATTTGTATATGTTACTTATATATCTGCATGTACATCACAGGAAACAGATCCAGATATATATTATATGTACCACATATGGATAGATGGGGGTAAACATGTCTGATGAGGGTGGGGATAGACAGTTAAGGTGCACATAGCTGTCTGTATGCACAAGGGATATATGTACATCCCAGTTCTATAGTCAGATGTGGGTTCAGACATGGGCTGAAAGTAGCTAAGTGTAGGAGCATGCCCAGTATGACCATCAATAGTAACATTGGGACTCCAGGGCAGGTCTACCTGTACTCCAGTCCAGAATTTTGTGTGTTATAGCTGATTGGCTGATAAACCTCTTTAAACATTACAGCACCTCACTGATATACTGTCTTTGGGATCTCCTGGCTGTGTGCTGTCCTTATTAACTGAGTCATATCTAGGGTGGGTACAGAGTGTATTGGACTGAGCAGTGTTTTGCATAATATGTGAGGTACATTTTACACAGCACTGTGATGTCCTGGTATGTCAGTGGCAGATCAGTATAGATTAGTGTGAGGAACTGCTGACAGACATTTGTTTACTGACTCCATACACGGCAGGGAACCTATGGTGCTGCACTAATTGTTTTAGTCTGTACATTCTACATTTGTCTGGCCAGTGATTCCTACTTCCCCTTATATGTGGCCCTTTGACCTGCTCTACTCCAGTCGCAGGCTTTGTCCACAGTTACTGCTCCTATGTAGTTGTAAGTATAAAAAAAAAAAGTGTGATGCAGACAAACTGGTCTGCCAAAGTCACAAGTAGAATGAAGTAAAGCAAGCATGGAGGCCAGACCACAGCTGATAAAATCATACACAAAGTTTATTCCAGTAGTAAAAAGGTGAGCGCTTTCACAACCAAAGCTGCTTCATCAGACAAAGACTCATTACATTTCATGTATTTTAAATTCATTCTATCCAGTCATGAACCAGCAACAATTAAGAGCAATCACTCAATAAAATATTTTCAATCAAGTGTAAAATAATGCAGGTGTATGCAATTAAATAGTAAAGTGCAAAAACATATTATATACCGCAAATCTTTAAAACACATACATACATTTATGCCAACTTATATAAATACATGCACATAAAAATGTATAAACATATATACCCAAAGTGCTCACCTTTTTACTACTGGAATAAACTTTGTGCATGATTTTATCAGCTGTGGTCTGGCCACCACTCTTGCTTTACTTCATTCTCCTTATGTATTTGTAGTTATGATGTGACTGGGGTAAAAGCCATAACATCACACACAGGGCTATGGACTTCACACCTCTGACTGTACCTGTTTAACAGGTTGGCCAGCATTGTGCTCCATACATGTGCTTTGGTCCTCAGATGGTTTGTGTTGCACTGTTATTATAAGGCTACATATTGGCCATACCTCTCACACTGTTAAAGCCAGACATCTGGACAGGGCCACATCTGGACAGGGTCATATATAACAGCCGGACACAGGCCCAGACATGGGGACAGGATCTTAATATTCCTCTTCCAAATGTAGACAGTTGGTAGAATGGTTTTGTATTAGCTTGCATTTTCTTATGGGTATGAAGTCTGCATCTCAGCTGTCCATCACTGATGTTTTCACATCAACCTTTAATGGTTTGCCAATAGATTGCCAGACAAATGCAATGTTATGACAATTACAACAGATATATGAGGCATACATGTGCATATTCTGGGAAACCTTGTTATTTGTGGGGTATGGATGTTGCCCACTGACTTGTTGTCAGTACTGACACAGTTACGTGGCAGCCTTTATATCCTGGTACCAGACTGACTTGTTACAACCTGCTGTTCTACTAGGCACCGTTTAGGTTACTCAGAGCTGTGTACTGTCCATATCTGTGGCCCCCGGTCCCTTCATTGTCCAACTTTCCTGCAGTAACAAATATTGCCTTCTGGACTGTCTGTGAAACTCCTACCTTAGGTGTAGATAACATGCAAAACAGTTAACACGTCCAGTCTCAACCTACAAATTCTGTCAACCACAAGAATGCACTTAGCCCACTAAGCACTACAGCCACCAGTCAGTGCCATCGACTTCCTGACAGTATTAACCACACACATACATATCAAATTGACCCCTGCATATTGTGGAAAGGGTACGTGTTAGCAAGTTGATTGGAACAGCCCTGGGAATGCATGGATTGCTGCTATTACCATACTAATATAACTGTTACTGCAGTTCTATGTGAACACAGGTGTGTTAGGGGTAGGGGACTATACTTCTCAACTGTACAGGTTTTCACAGAATGTCCAGATGTTTGCCTCATATTTTGACTCCATTTGTCATGAAATTGTGGTTGGCTGGAAACTTACTGGCAAATTATTAAAGAATGAAGTTAGAAACCAATGACAGACATTTGAGTTTCATACTTCTTACCCTTCAGAGAATTCATGCTAGTGCAAAACCCGTTATTCTATCAACTTTTCTAGGTTTGTAAGAGTAATATTTAAAAACGGTCCCTGTTTATGAGACTTTGCCACACATTTCTTTATGGCTTTGTACAGATTACTTGCTCTAGGAGGTTGAGAAGTATGTATGTTACTCCAACACTGACACTGTTTGTAAATCCCTTGCATAGTGCAGTAGGTTTTGCTGGCTTGGGGCATACTGCATATTGTGGGGAAGCCAGTATTTGGCAGAGAGTTCCTGTTGTCCCACATAGCTGTCAGTTGTCTACTGCTATCCCAATAGCCCACTCCATTCCCTTTCATACATGCATCAATACCATAGATATGCTATCACAATAAGTCCCTCACATAGTGCAGCAGGTTTTGCTGGCTTGAGGCCTACTGCATATTGTGGGGCAGCCAGTATTTGGCAGAGAGTTCCTGTTGTCCCACATAGCTGTAAGTTGTCTGCTACTGTCCCAGTAGCCCACTCCATTCCCTTTCATACATGCAGCAATACCATAGATATGCTACCACGTCTACTACCCCATTCATTTGTTGTTAAGAAGAGTGACTTACCTTGTGCCTCCAGCAGTTGAGAGGGCAGTGCTTCAGGGCTGACTCTGTCTGATACATGCAGTGCACAGCCTGTACATGGTAAGGTACAGGTAGTGTAATGTGGCAGGTATCCTTTTTACTGTGTATATGAGTCAGAGTGAGGTGTCAGTCCCTGGGTCCCTAGGTTGTCAGTGTATGTGCTATGCATTGCCTCTTTGCCAAGGCCAGCGTGTACTGGGCATGCCTATGCCTGCCTTCAGGGACAGGCTCAGAGGGTTCCTCCTCTGAGTCATCCTGTACCTGTGGGGACCTTGGAAATGGTGGGTGGATGTTTGTCCCTTCCCTCTGTTGTTCCTGCCACAGCTGTTTACACAGGATCATATTGTGTAGCATGACACATACTATGAACATGTGTGCCCATGAGGCTGGACAGTACTACAGGACTCGACCAGATCTGTCAAGTCAGCGGAACCGGGACTTGAGCAGCCCAAACACATGCTCTACAATATTCCTTGTTTGTGCGTGTGCCTCATTATGGTGTTCTTCAGTTGGTGTGTGTGCATTTCTGATGGGTGTTATCATCCACAGTTCCAGTGCATAACCAGCATCCCCCAATAGATGGCTCTATGAGATGTTCCCCCCCTGGCAAATGCTTGGTACAGCTGTGATTCATGCCAGATGTGGGAGTCTCGATAACTGCCAGGACTGCCAGCACACATACTGATGATAATGCCATGGGCATTGCACACAACCTGGCAGTTGATGGAGTGATACCCCTTGCGGTTGATGTAGACTCTACCTTCTCACTGGGTGGTGCTCTGAGTGCAGTCTATGGCACCCATTACCTCTGAGTAGTGTGCTACACAGTGGAAGAGATGCATATTGCTGGTTGTTTCCTCAGGAGTGCTGGGGAAATAAATTTGCTCACTGGCATGTGTTAGCATGACATCTAGGAACTGGTGGAGTACCCTGGATGTGGATGCCTGCGAGACCCTCATGATGTCCCCAGTGGGTCTTTGGAAAGTACCTGTAGCTAGTATTCTTAAGGCTACACATACTTTTGTTTCCACTGGGATGTGTTCCCCTCTGTTGGCTCTGGGTCTGAGGTGAGGGCGGCACAGCTCAGTGAGTTCCTGTTGTATGCCCCTGTCCACCCTGTAGAGCTATATTTTCTCCTGCTCATGTAGTCCCTGAAAGGTTACCCTGGGCCTGAACACTCTTCTCCTCTTCAGTCTGGGCCTATTGTTAGCATCATCATCATCATCACTTACCTCAGACTCTAGCACATACAGATGTAGGAGAGCAGCAGCAGCCCCTATTATTTTGTCAGTTAAAATTCCCAAATGTGTACTCTAATGGTGCAGAGTATGTGAGAAAAATCAGATTGAAGGGTGTATACATACTTTATAGTGGTGTGCTGCAGATGCAGCCTGTGTGATTGGCTGACTATGATACATTCCACCTGGCAGATATATCATTGAGGTGTTTGAATGGGCCGCTATCACTGGAACAGGGATTATCAGTCTTTTATACTTGATTGGCATTCCCAGGCTATTTCCATTTGTAAATATTGCCCAGCAGTTTGGATCCTCCCCTGCACACAGGAATACTTAGCTTTTCTTTAAGCAGCTAAAACACATGCCATGGGGCTAACCAGAGTTTAGCAGCCTCAGACATGCCCTCCTGCTTAGCTGTGTTTAGCTGAGTGCACACAGCCACCCCTAAGCTCCAATCTGCTTACTTATAGCATGACACACCCTCTTTTGATGTTAGCTGTCTGTTTTGCCTACACCAACACAGTTCCAGCCCTACACTGTTAGTACATACAGATACGGTGCTGCTTTTTTGCTATTCAATAACCCTGGGTCATTTAGATACACCTAATTGAGTATACCCTGGATACTGCACTACACCAGGGCCTATCTCCTTAGCTACTACTATAACCTGCCATTGTATAACTCTGCATGCTGGCCAGTATAATGCAATACTCTTGCATACCTTTAAATTTCATATTTTACACTTTTTATTTTTTTTGCAAAATAACATGTTTGCACATCACTGAGCACCACTTAAACATGGCATATGTATTTAAAAAAGTTTAATCTTTCTTATATTGCATTACTTTTTTAACTCAATGGCCATAGTTTCGGCCATTTGCATATTGTTCAATATACAGCCATTTATTTGCCTTGTTACAGCCCCTGTTTGAATTTTATACTCCTGTACACAGTTTGTAACTGCATACATTTTTAAGGCTATCACAGCATCTACACGGGTGCCTTTCTGCTTGCTGAATCAGAAAATCACCTCATTTCACCAGCATATGAGGTGATTTGCATTCCGCAGACACCTCTGTGTTCACACGGTGTCAGCACGCTCATGCATGCCCCGAGCTCTGTTTCCTGGATCGCACAGCGGCCATATTTTGTGCTCGGGCTGCTACACTATTCCTACATGGATAATTGCTCCATGTAAGGTTTATTGAATTACCCCCAGTGTTTTCTCAACTGTTCAGCTTGTTTTCTTCACTAAATTGATAATGCTGGTTAAGGATATAATTACCCATGATGTCAACTTTATGCATTTGTTGACTATGAACACTAACTGAACACACACTCACGTGCATACATAATACATACACATACATTCACAACATTTCAACTGTTCATACTTTAAAGTATCACATATAAAGGCAAACTGCCATTCTAGCTTCACATAAAGGAGCATAATAATCCCAACAACCGGAATAGGATAGTCCACTCCTTTTCCTAAGCAGTCATTCACTTTAGTGTATGGGAATTCCAATGCAGTCACCATACTTCTAGTATGATAAGTTGGTTTCATAATTACTGAAGTACCTATTACCAGGTAGGATACAAGACTCTACACTACTACCTGCTGAAGAGGTGCGTGCTTCATTGAACACATCACATTAACCACTTTTATTCCTTGGCTTCAGCAAAAGAGGTTCCCACCATAAAACCTGAACTAGCAAGTAAACATGTACACTTCACCTTTATTTGATGGTCCATGTTACTGATTATATTATTTCAGTGTAGAAGAAGGAATCACTGAAACACTTGCAACATTAGCTCATTCCCTCCAGCACAGCTCTTTTGAGTGTGTACCATTAACTCCCAGTGGGTGTGGCTTGAGCCTTTAAAAAAATGAAGTTATCACCTTACAGTTCTAACAAATACTCATTGACAGAGGTCAAATATTAATACAATTCTGTCTGCCATCATGTATGCTTCAAGATAAAATATTCTGATACCTTTTATGTAGCATGGTTTTGGAATTATTCGTGCAAATATGAACAGGCAATATTTGACGCCTAGAGGCACAGTAGGAGATAACTGCAGAAACGCCTGGAGGCACACTCAGCTGTAATGAGTTAATATTAATAACAGCTATTGAGATATGCATAATCTTTGATGGATTGCTCCTATCACTCCAGAAAATACATTTTCATTTTCTTGAAGTCAGATAGCATACTAGTAGATATTGTTTCATTGCTCCAAGTCTAGCCCCCATTGTTAAGTAAACTGCCTTATGTCCATTTAAATCTGGATTGCAAGTAGAATCCATGTCCTTGAGTTTCTACAATTTACCACCCTCATGGTTGTTCGCACGACCCATTTCAGCTTTGCACTTTTCCCATAGTACAGGTTCTATATATTCATCACTCTAAACTGACTGCTGTCAACAATTCTTTCCCACTTTTTGTAAGAATGCTTCCATATAGGCACCGGTAAGACAACTAATTGACACAAACAAAACTAATATGCAGATAACCAGTTTTCTACTGAAATATTATTTGTATACAGCTAATATCTATCTTCTCAATGGTCATCTGGACAATGTTTTACTTGAGTGTCCTCTTTGTGTAGCAAGCAGAAGTAATTTCCTTTGAAAGTAACACCCACCTTGCAGTTTAAAGCAAGTAATATTGAATATCCTGTGTGTGTCAATTGTCTTGTATATTCATATAAGACAATAAGGCTTGGGTGTTAGTTTAAGTAGTTTATTACATACAAACACATCTGGATGGAGGACTGGAACATTAAACTTTAACTGACTGCTACACACATACATGCTTTCACTCTGGCTGCTTACTCAAAATGGCACTCTTGCTTGCACATGCTCAGTACTTATAGGCACATGCCCCTAGCCTAGAATCATTCTTAAAGGTACAACACACACTCTGATCTACATCCTCCCACTTTGACTACACTCTCATGCAATGAAAAAATGACAACTGAATAAGCATGCAAATTATGCAGACATATATAAACAATAACAATTATGTCCAGATTGCCATGTATCTAGGATTAGGTCTTAAGATATGACCTGAGCTCATGATATAATAATTAGACCTGGGTTTAGCAACAGGGACAGCAACTGGGGAATGTTTTGCTTTAGGATTTTCAGGGATACTTTCAGGAGCAGGAACAGATAATGAAATGTTCTCCATACAGGAACACTGGACAAATCACTTTGAGAATCAGCGTTTCCATTACAGGTAAGATGCTATAACAATGGTTCGGACATTGATAATAAATATTTCTGATTCTGCCTAAATTCCATCCCTTGTGATTCAACAATGTACGATCTCAGTTCTTCACTCAAATGTTTCACAAATCCTATCCAATCAAATCCTTTTGCTGTCTGCCTCCTCACTATCTCTCCTTCTTCTAATGGATTCATAGGTTTGCTGCTTTTGTCATAGTAAGACTTTTGGGACAAATGCTTTTTCAAATGTTGAGCTTTTACTACTTTGTTGTTTTTAGCACATAGAACCAACAAATTCTTATTGATTGGCAGTCTGGTTCTGATTTGTCTTGACATAAGTCTCTGAACAGTTGAACCAAGTAAATTATTGCAAGGAATGTTTCTGAGATTAAGCAAGTTTAGAAAAACATCAGTATTGTCTCGTTTGGATTTCCCTAACAGCTGTTTTGCACTTTGAACTACATTTTCAGCCAAGCCATTTGATTGTGGGTATTCAGGACAACTATTAACATGAAAAAGGCCCATGTTTCACAAATTTCAGCAAATCTTTTGAACTGCTGGCTTGTAAACTGTGCACCATTGTCAGAAATGAGTTTGTGCATACTACCATGGACAGAAAAATGTCTCTTCAACTTCGTAATCACAGTACTGGACGTTTGGTTAGGAAGTAGGTCAATCTCAGACCAATATGAATAAGAGTCTACCAACACCAAGTAATGCTGACCATTCCATTTGAAAATATTTCTAGCTACTGTCGACTAAAGTAGTTCAAGAATCTGGCTTAACTGAAGTGGTTCTTTTTGTTGATGCGGTTTGGTACCATTACAAATAGAACAAGATGAGATTTCATTCTCAATATCATTTGGCATAGAAGGGCAAAATACTAGGCCTCTCACCCTTCTTTTGGTAGAATTGGTTCCTAGGTGGCCACAATGCAAGATTTCAATATAATCTTGTTGCAAGGATGTTGGAACATTCACATTTGGACCTTTCAGGATGATACCATTTTCCATCAAAATGTCATCTCTGTAAGGAAAATACTGCTCTACATCTACTGGTAAACAAGTTTGCTTTGAAGGCCATCCTTGACTGATAAAGTGGTTGCACTTCCAGAGAACTGGATCTGAAGTTGTGTGAGTGCTAAGCTCATCAAGACTTATGGAAGAAACATTTCTCATTTCCATGACTTTAAAATCAGATTTCTCATTTTCATGATGTTCAGTGGTATTTCTGGGTGATCAGGATAAAGTATCAGCAAAATAAAGTACTTTGCCTTTTGTGTAAACTATTGTGAAATTGTACTTTTGCAATTTGAGCATCCTGCATTGCAATCAAATAGGAGCTATGTGCATTGGCTTTTTCAAAATATTCACCAAAAGTAGGTAGTCAGTTTCGATTTGAATAGGTCAACCATAAATATAATCATGAAACTTCAAACATGCAAACACAATTGCAAAAAGCTCTTTCTCTATTTGTGCATACTGCATCTTGGTTTGGGTTCGAGTTCTTGATGCATAGGCTACTGGTCTACCTTCTTGAAGAATGTCTGCACCAAGACCAAATGCTGAAGCATCACAGGAAAGAGTTACTGGTTTGTGAACATTATAATATAGAAAAAAAGAGAGCTCTTGCTGGGTAAAGCACCTTCAAATAAGAGAAAGCAACTGTATTGAAAAAACAAAAGAAGGTGCACCATGAGGCAAAGTCTTGATAAAATAAGTCTCCAATGGATAAAACACAGGTTTATTGGTATAAAACTCGAACAAACTGCAGTATGGTAAGCGCTTTCGCGTTATCACTAACGCTTCATCAGACATTAAAGCAGCTCAAAACCAACTGTTAAAATAAGACATGACACACAAAACATGTGTTTGCAGTAACGAATCAGAGTAAAAGTTGTAAAAACACAAAATGCAAACATTATAAAACCCTACCATACATATTTAGATCATTGGAAAGCGTAACAAAAATCATAAGAACTAATCTAGCAAGCATATCACAACAACATGTTGATGAAAAACAAACTCAAAATCCTTCCTAGTGTCTCAAAGGTCTGTTTGCTAAGAAAGGTTTGAGGGCTAGCCTATCATTTATGCCAAATCTATGGGCTTGTAACTTTAAGATCCACTTGCCTTCTCTTTCTTCTACTTTATTCTTAATGTCTCCTAACCGACGAGTTCTACCTACTAGTTCAAGAACCTGAAACTTAAAGCAGTGTGTAGGTCCCAACTCCTTGATGTGTTTGGCTAATGCATTGGTGATGTTGCTCTTGGCTATAGCATAAATATGCTCCCTGATGCGTTCACGTAGGGTCCTAGTTGTCATGCCTACATAAAAGATGAAACATTGCTGACATCTAGCAACATATATCAGGCATTCTGACCTGCAATCAGCATAGCCCTTGAAAAATAAGTGCGCCTGGTGTGGGGTGTGTAAAGCAATCAGTAGTATCTATGTGTGTGCATTGATTGCAGGTATGACAGGGATGAGTGCCTGTCTTGCTAAGGGATCTATAAGATGGTTGGTTGACCCTGTCATAACAGAGTAGTCTGTTGAGGGAAGACATGTTCTTGTATGCTACCCTGGGTCTCTCATCAATAAGCCTCTTGATTCTATCATCTGCCATCAAAGTCTCCAATTATTGTTCAAAATATTCAACACGTGTTTGTTCTTATTTGTGTAAGGGATGATAACTCTGTGGATGTCAGAGTCCTCTTTGATCTTGTTGTTGGCCGAGGAACGTCTCGGTCTGTTGATCAGTGGAGCTCCTACATCTTTCCTAAGTCCATCGCTTACAGTGATGTTCCCAATCACATGTTCACGGTCGTAACCCCTTGAAATAAAGTTCCTGGCTAACTGTGATTTATGTTCATTGTACACCAGATCTTGGGATGTTAACTTGGACACCCTTAGAGTTTGGTTCTTAACAATATTGTTGTGAACATGTCTGGGGTGCATGCTATGGCGGTGAAGAAGGTTGTTCCTCCAACAAGGTTTCCTGTAAATTTCAGTCTCAAAACTATGACTGCCTTTAATAATCTTAACATCTAGGAAATCAATCTCCCTATTGGCCTTGGAGTAGTCAAAAGCAAGAAAACTGGTCGTCCCATTTAGATAGTCAATAAAGAGTTGGAGTTGTTCCAAACTGCCACCCCACAGCAAAAAGATATCGTCCACAAAACGATTAAAATATCTCAGGTGTTCCCTATATGCAAAATCGGGAGTAAAGATGTATGAGTCCTCCCATTGTGCCAGTACCAAATTGGCGTGGCGTTGGCACAAGGTGTGCCCATCGCTACGCCTTTGGTCTGCAGGTAATATCTCTCCTCATAACATAGGACGTTGTTTTCAAGGACAATCTCCAAAAGGGACATGCATCTGGACACAGAGTCACTAGGCATCTTCTTAGCACATAACAACGTTCTAACATATTCTATGCCTATGTCGTTAGGTATTGATGTAAAAAGTGATCTAACATCAAGGGTGACAAGAATGTCACCAGCATTAAACATGGAACTGCTAAAAGTGGCTAGGTTCTCCAGGAAATGAGGTGTATCCTTCAAAATGTAGTTGATTCCCATCACAATAGGTTTCAACAACTTGTCCAGATAAATGGAAAGTGGTTCAGTTAACCATCCACGACTCGAGACGATAGGTCTCAAGGGGATTCAACATGTCCTTGTGTATTTTCGGTAAGCCTCTAAAGGATGGTACCAAGGGTTTCTCGACTAACATATATAAATACAGATCTCTGGTTAAAACATTGTTAAGCATCAAATCATATAAGTAAGCATGTACACGTTTAATTAAACCATTCAACTCATAATTAGTAATAGAGTGATAGGTATCACTATCAGCTAACATATGTTCCATTCCCCTGGAATAATCCAATTTATTTAAAACAACAATAGCCCCACCTTTATCAGCTTGTCTAATGGCTATAGAGTTATTGTTTCGTAGGCTGACTAATGCACTTCTCTCTTCTGTGGTTAAATTGTAAAAATCAGCTTTCACATTCTTATCATTGTATAAGTCAAACAGATCAGATTCACATGCCTGTTCAAATGCTTCTAAAAGAGGATGAGATTGTGGCATGAAACAAGAGGGTTTCTTAAATAATATGTGAGCTCCAGTTGCATCATTGTTAACTATGTTGGTATCTTTATCAAACATCAGCTTTAGAGCTAAGTTCCTAGTAAAAAACTTAATGTCCACAACTATATCTGTAAGATCATTGCAGCCTGCAGGTATAAAGTTCAACCCTCTGTTCAAAACAGAAAGCTCATGTTCATTCAGGACACAGTCTGATATGTTAATAACTAATTCATGGTTTGTGTTACCTTCTTTGTAGGTTGGATGGTCTCGGTGTTTTCTCTTCCCGGTCTCCCTAATGGGGACCAAGTTCTCTTCGATTGGTCTGTAAGGAAGGGAAAAGATGGAAACCCTTCACCTAGACCAAATACCTCTTCTTCCAAGGAAATAACAAAAGGGTCCATAGAAAGTTGTTTCCGTCGGACGTCAGGGCCCTTGTGAGGAACCGGAGTACCAACGGAAGGTGGTATATCCACTGTAGCGTCTTGACCTGCATGTACTTGGGCCTGAGTGATCACTATACGTTGCGGAACGACTATGGTTGCGCCGGGTTCCAAAGTTGATCGTGTATCACAGACGACATCCACATCGGCTTGGGGTGCTGCAACAACTGAACAAGGTGGTGTGGCCAAGCCGATCTCAGGAGGCTCAGTCAAGTGGATTGCACGTGTGGGCGCAACCGCGGCGCCAGGAGATGACGTTTTTAAGGGAGAGAATCTCTTGTCTCTCCGATTGTAGTTAGCCTTTAGATTTAAGGGTATATGCTCATTTTTAAGATCAGAACGTGTATGAGGATGGAACTTCTCGGGGCCAAGAAAAGACTTGGCTCCTGTTAAAGTCAATAAAGTCCCGTTCTAATTTACGTTTCTTGTCTTGGGCTAGTCTCAGGTCTAGTGTTGAAATACTGCGTTTCATATCTTCAGTGAACATATTAAATTCAGCATCCCCTAGAGCTTTTAATAGGTCATTCTCGGTGCTTCTGACTTCTTCCATCAGCTGTTGAATAACGGAGTTGTAATGATTGATCAAAATTCTAATGTAGGAAAAACTAGTCTCTAAATTCAACTTCTGCCATTCGGCTAGAAGTGCAGGGTTAGTGTCTCCAAACGTGGGCATTTTAAGTACCCTTAGCCCTCTAGGTACAAGTCTGAATTTAAGGCAGGCTTCCATGTGTAGGCTCTGCCACTGAACGTTACGTATTCTCTGTATCTTGTTCTCAAATTTTCTGGTTAACATCAAAATATCCATATTGTTTTTAAAAACATTCTCAGCTGCCTGAACATAAATCACAGTTAGCCAGGAACTTTATTTCAAGGGGTTACGACCGTGAACATGTGATTGGAAACATCACTGTAAGCGATGGACTTAGGAAAGATGTAGGAGCTCCACTGATCAACAGACCGAGACGTTCCTCGGCCAACAACAAGATCAAAGAGGACTCTGACATCCACAGAGTTATCATCCCTTACACAAATAAGAACAAACACGTGTTGAATATTTTGAACAATAATTGGAGACTTTTGATGGCAGATGATAGAATCAAGAGGCTTATTGATGAGAGACCCAGGGTAGCATACAAGAACATGTCTTCCCTCAACAGACTACTCTGTTATGACAGGGTCAACCAACCATCTTATAGATCCCTTAGCAAGACAGGCACTCATCCCTGTCATACCTGCAATCAATGCACACACATAGATACTACTGATTGCTTTACACACCCCACACCAGGCACTTATTTTTCAAGGGCTATGCTGATTGCAGGTCAGAATGCCTGATATATGTTGCTAGATGTCAGCAATGTTTCATCTTTTATGTAGGCATGACAACTAGGACCCTACGTGAACGCATCAGGGAGCATATTTATGCTATAGCCAAGAGCAACATCACCAATGCATTAGCCAAACACATCAAGGAGTTGGGACCTACACACTGCTTTAAGTTTCAGGTTCTTGAACTAGTAGGTAGAACTCGTCGGTTAGGAGACATTAAGAATAAAGTAGAAGAAAGAGAAGGCAAGTGGATCTTAAAGTTACAAGCCCATAGATTTGGCATAAATGATAGGCTAGCCCTCAAACCTTTCTTAGCAAACAGACCTTTGAGACACTAGGAAGGATTTTGAGTTTGTTTTTCATCAACATGTTGTTGTGATATGCTTGCTAGATTAGTTCTTATGATTTTTGTTACGCTTTCCAATGATCTAAATATGTATGGTAGGGTTTTATAATGTTTGCATTTTGTGTTTTTACAACTTTTACTCTGATTCGTTACTGCAAACACATGTTTTGTGTGTCATGTCTTATTTTAACAGTTGGTTTTGAGCTGCTTTAATGTCTGATGAAGCGTTAGTGATAACGCGAAAGCGCTTACCATACTGCAGTTTGTTCGAGTTTTATACCAATAAACCTGTGTTTTATCCATTGGAGACTTATTTTATCAAGACTTTGCCTCATGGTGCACCTTCTTTTGTTTTTTCAATACAGTTGCTTTCTCTTATTTGAAGGTGCTTTACCCAGCAAGAGCTCTCTTTTTTTCTATATTTGTGACTGCTGGTGTTTTCTTGCTGGGACATGGCTACCCACTCTGAACAGAGTGGTTCTACTTTGAATTCAGCTGACAAGCCTATGATGTTGGAGAATTTGATCCGAATGGATACGAACCCGCTATTGAAACTTACAACCTCAGATTTGAATAATCCGAAGGCAGCTGAGAATGTTTTTAAAAACAATATGGATATTTTAATGTTAACCAGAAAATTTGAGAACAAGATACAGAGAATACGTAACGTTCAGTGGCAGAGCCTACACATGGAAGCCTGCCTTAAATTCAGACTTGTACCTAGAGGGCTAAGGGTACTTAAAATGCCCACGTTTGGAGACACTAACCCTGCACTTCTAGCCGAATGGCAGAAGTTGAATTTAGAGACTAGTTTTTCCTACATTAGAATTTTGATCAATCATTACAACTCCGTTATTCAACAGCTGATGGAAGAAGTCAGAAGCACCGAGAATGACCTATTAAAAGCTCTAGGGGATGCTGAATTTAATATGTTCACTGAAGATATGAAACGCAGTATTTCAACACTAGACCTGAGACTAGCCCAAGACAAGAAACGTAAATTAGAACGGGACTTTATTGACTTTAACAGGAGCCAAGTCTTTTCTTGGCCCCGAGAGAAGTTCCATCCTCATACACGTTCTGATCTTAAAAATGAGCATATACCCTTAAATCTAAAGGCTAACTACAATCGGAGAGACAAGAGATTCTCTCCCTTAAAAACGTCATCTCCTGGCGCCGCGGTTGCGCCCACACGTGCAATCCACTTGACTGAGCCTCCTGAGATCGGCTTGGCCACACCACCTTGTTCAGTTGTTGCAGCACCCCAAGCCGATGTGGATGTCGTCTGTGATACACGATCAACTTCGTTGGAACCCGCCGCAACCATAGTCGTTCCGCCGCAACGTATAGTGATCACTCAGGCCCAAGTACATGCAGGTCAAGACGCTACAGTGGATATACCACCTTCCGTTGGTACTCCGGTTCCTCACAAGGGCCCTGACGTCCGACGGAAACAACTTTCTATGGACCCTTTTGTTATTTCCTTGGAAGAAGAGGTATTTGGTCTAGGTGAAGGGTTTCCATCTTTTCCCCTTCCTTACAGACCAATCGAAAAGAGAACTTGGTCCCCATTAGGGAGACCGGGGAAGAGAAAAAACACCGACGAGACCATCCAACCTACAAAGAAGGTAACACAAACCATGAATTAGTTATTAACATATCAGACTGTGTCCTGAATGAACATGAGCTTTCTGTTTTGAACAGAGGGTTGAACTTTATACCTGCAGGCTGCAATGATCTTACAGATATAGTTGTGGACATTAAGTTTTTTACTAGGAACTTAGCTCTAAAGCTGATGTTTGATAAAGATACCAACATAGTTAACAATGATGCAACTGGAGCTCACATATTATTTAAGAAACCCTCTTGTTTCATGCCACAATCTCATCCTCTTTTAGAAGCATTTGAACAGGCATGTGAATCTGATCTGTTTGACTTATACAATGATAAGAATGTGAAAGCTGATTTTTACAATTTAACCACAGAAGAGAGAAGTGCATTAGTCAGCCTACGAAACAATAACTCTATAGCCATTAGACAAGCTGATAAAGGTGGGGCCATTGTTGTTTTAAATAAATTGGATTATTCCAGTAGAATGGAACATATGTTAGCTGATAGTGATACCTATCACTCTATTACTAATTATGAGTTGAATGGTTTAATTAAACGTGTACATGCTTACTTATATGATTTGATGCTTAACAATGTTTTAACCAGAGATCTGTATTTATATATGTTAGTCGAGAAACCCTTGGTACCATCCTTTAGAGGCTTACCGAAAATACACAAGGACATGTTGAATCCCCCCTTGAGACCTATCGTCTCGAGTCGTGGATGGTTAACTGAACCACTTTCCATTTATCTGGACAAGTTGTTGAAACCTATTGTGATGGGAATCAACTACATTTTGAAGGATACACCTCATTTCCTGGAGAACCTAGCCACTTTTAGCAGTTCCATGTTTAATGCTGGTGACATTCTTGTCACCCTTGATGTTAGATCACTTTTTACATCAATACCTAACGACATAGGCATAGAATATGTTAGAACGTTGTTATGTGCTAAGAAGATGCCTAGTGACTCTGTGTCCAGATGCATGTCCCTTTTGGAGATTGTCCTTGAAAACAACGTCCTATGTTATGAGGAGAGATATTACCTGCAGACCAAAGGCGTAGCGATGGGCACACCTTGTGCCAACGCTTACGCCAATTTGGTACTGGCACAATGGGAGGACTCATACATCTTTACTCCCGATTTTGCATATAGGGAACACCTGAGATATTTTAATCGTTTTGTGGACGATATCTTTTTGCTGTGGGGTGGCAGTTTGGAACAACTCCAACTCTTTATTGACTATCTAAATGGGACGACCAGTTTTCTTGCTTTTGACTACTCCAAGGCCAATAGGGAGATTGATTTCCTAGATGTTAAGATTATTAAAGGCAGTCATAGTTTTGAGACTGAAATTTACAGGAAACCTTGTTGGAGGAACAACCTTCTTCACCGCCATAGCATGCACCCCAGACATGTTCACAACAATATTGTTAAGAACCAAACTCTAAGGGTGTCCAAGTTAACATCCCAAGATCTGGTGTACAATGAACATAAATCACAGTTAGCCAGGAACTTTATTTCAAGGGGTTACGACCGTGAACATGTGATTGGGAACATCACTGTAAGCGATGGACTTAGGAAAGATGTAGGAGCTCCACTGATCAACAGACCGAGACGTTCCTCGGCCAACAACAAGATCAAAGAGGACTCTGACATCCACAGAGTTATCATCCCTTACACAAATAAGAACAAACACGTGTTGAATATTTTGAACAATAATTGGAGACTTTTGATGGCAGATGATAGAATCAAGAGGCTTATTGATGAGAGACCCAGGGTAGCATACAAGAACATGTCTTCCCTCAACAGACTACTCTGTTATGACAGGGTCAACCAACCATCTTATAGATCCCTTAGCAAGACAGGCACTCATCCCTGTCATACCTGCAATCAATGCACACACATAGATACTACTGATTGCTTTACACACCCCCACACCAGGCGCACTTATTTTTTCAAGGGCTATGCTGATTGCAGGTCAGAATGCCTGATATATGTTGCTAGATGTCAGCAATGTTTCATCTTTTATGTAGGCATGACAACTAGGACCCTACGTGAACGCATCAGGGAGCATATTTATGCTATAGCCAAGAGCAACATCACCAATGCATTAGCCAAACACATCAAGGAGTTGGGACCTACACACTGCTTTAAGTTTCAGGTTCTTGAACTAGTAGGTAGAACTGGTCGGTTAGGAGACATTAAGAATAAAGTAGAAGAAAGAGAAGGCAAGTGGATCTTAAAGTTACAAGCCCATAGATTTGGCATAAATGATAGGCTAGCCCTCAAACCTTTCTTAGCAAACAGACCTTTGAGACACTAGGAAGGATTTTGAGTTTGTTTTTCATCAACATGTTGTTGTGATATGCTTGCTAGATTAGTTCTTATGATTTTTGTTACGCTTTCCAATGATCTAAATATGTATGGTAGGGTTTTATAATGTTTGCATTTTGTGTTTTTACAACTTTTACTCTGATTCGTTACTGCAAACACATGTTTTGTGTGTCATGTCTTATTTTAACAGTTGGTTTTGAGCTGCTTTAATGTCTGATGAAGCGTTAGTGATAACGCGAAAGCGCTTACCATACTGCAGTTTGTTCGAGTTTTATACCAATAAACCTGTGTTTTATCCATTGGAGACTTATTTTATCAAGACTTTGCCTCATGGTGCACCTTCTTTTGTTTCAGAACATTATAATATGTTAAAGAGGGTGGACTAGCAATTTTCTATTTCAGGAACATTGAATGCTCTTTAGTGTTGTTCCAACCAGGACCAGGTTACATCTTTGTGTGTCAGCTCTCTTAATGGTGCTGAAAGTTCACTTAAATCTGAAATTAACTTGCCTAAATAGTGCCAAGAAAATGTTGTAAGGCTTGGACATTGTCTGGAGCTGGCATCTCAAGAATTGCAGTTTTCTTGGAAGGATCTGGTCATAGGCTTGAACTGGTAAACAAATGACCCACATAAGTAACTTCTTATTGCCTGAATTTACATTACTGAGGATTCAGCTTAGGATTCACTTCATGACCACATTCCAGAACTTTCCTGAGGTTTCTATCATGTTCGAATTCACCATTGTCTCCTACAAGAACATCATCTACTATAATAGCACATGGATAACCAGAAACAAATTTGTTCCATCACACGTTGAAATACTTCACTGGTGGAATTTACTCCAAATGGCATTCCTAAAAATCTACCTTCCAAATGGTGTACTGAAAGTGGTTAGCAAGGAAGATTTCTGATCATGCAAAATTTGCCAAAATTAACTTTTTGCATCTAAGAAAAAAACAGTACCATTGGCATGAAGGCAGCAACTTATTTGACTGTACACATTGGATGATTTTTTGATGAGGTTGTTTTAATGCTTTGTTCAAATCTCTTGATCAATACATATTCTAATATCATCTGAGCTTTTCTTATGCGCTACTACCATCCATTCAGTTGGTTATTCTACTTGACAAATTACTTCTAGCAGCACCATTCTGTCTAGCTCAACTTTGACTCTGTACTGCATAGCTACTGGAACTTTCTGAGCTGGTCTGATGACTGGGCTTAGCTCATCATTTAACTTCATGGAGTACACAACTGTGAGTTTGAGTAGTTTGTCTTCAAAAATATCAGTATACTCAGAAAAAAATGGTTTGGGTGAACTTTGAGCTATCATTCGTGTTTACATGGTGGATTTCTTTATTAAATGAAAACAGTCCCATTTTCAAATGTCTTTGAGGCCTAATAATGACTGCATCTGTCTCGACTACATAAAACTGCAAGTCATAGCTGTTTCCAGCAGAATAACATGAAAGCACTACTTTGCCTTTGGTTTGAATTGCTTCACCACCATAAGCAACAAGCTTCGCACACTTTGCCAAATCAAGTTGCTCTCCGGCTTTTACTCTAGCAAATGTTTCTGCTGACATAACATTGCACTTTGAACCAATATCTACTTTGAGCTCTGCAGGTCTCCCATTAATCTGAACAGTACAAGATATTTCATTCTTTGCCCATAAATCTACTGCATTGACCATTTTGCCAAGGACAAACAAACCATCAACATAAAAAGTAGGGTCACAGTGTTCTAACTGATCGACTTGCCTCTTTGTATGCCCTCTATTAATAAAATAATGTGCCCCTTTAGAGTTACAAAGCCTTTTGAAATTATTCCACTTTTGATATGTGTGGCACTGTTGACCAAAAGCAGAGCACTTTTCTCATCTGGGCTCATGGCTACCTCCACAATTACAACAGTTGACTATGAGGCTTGCCACAGGTTTTGTTGAGTTGCCCCTTTGCTTTACTGAGTGCGCCCTGGGTCTTAATTTAGCTGCTCTGGGTTTCATAGCAACCCCGCCCTTAGGCCTGTATCTTTTAACCTCATGCTGCATACTATCAACATCAGCACTGGAAGACACTGCAAGCATGCTTTTTTCATTGTTAAGCATAGTCATGCACTTTTCTGTGAGCTCATACATCTGACAAATCTCTACAGCTTTGTTTAAAGTGAAATCACTCTCTTGAAGCAAAATCTTTCTCACTGCATTATCTTTAATACTACACACAACCCTGTCTTTTATCAACTCACTTCTCAGATCACCAAATCTGCATGTTTTTGCCTTATTTTTCAAGTCTGTTATATATGCTGCAAAGGTTTCACTAGACTTTTGATTTCATGTGTAAAATATGTGTCTTTCTATTGTAATATTCATTTGCGGGCTGCACATTTCTCTAAATTTACATTTTGAGCACTCAGGGTCTTCCTGCCTTTCAGCCTGTACCACAATATGGCAGTCTTCCCCATCTCCTGCAAACACAGACGGTACATAAACAAATAAATGCTCCCTTTCAATGGCTTCTGAACCAGCTAGATTAAGCAGAATGAATGCCTTTGTATGTGCGTCTGTTAGAAAAAACAGTCTGCATGAAAATATCATATTTTCGCTCAAACACTCTCCAATTTTATACAACATTATTATTAAATACAAGTGGACCAGGTTTGCAAAATCTTTCTGCCATGCCAACAAATAACTTTTAGACTCAGTGCAAACTTGGCCCTTATAATTAAATTCAAACATACACACACCAAGTATTTGTAATAATATTCAAATGCACAATAATCTCTTTGAAATTACTGCATTCTGTGAAATAACTGTACTGTAATACTGCACACCCTTGCCAGCACTTTGCATGCCTCAGATATTTCAAATCACTTTAGTTAATGTGAAAAAATAGTACACTGCAAAACAATATAGTAAGTTTTCCCTTTTTTATACATTTTATGGGATTCAGAAGTTATTTTGAGCGTTTTTGTAGGTATTTTAAATATCTATATCAAAATTTCACAGTTTTGAGCATTTTGTTTAATTAGAAAGTCATTTTGAGCATGTTGAATGCTTTGTTTTATATTTGTTGCTTAAAATCATTTATGTGAGTTTTAGTACCTGAAAATTTGTTTCTGACCTGTTTATGAGTCGTTTGAGCTTCAGATGATCCACTCATGCATATTCATCCATTATTGATTGTGCACCTCATGGTTTTGACTTTGGATCCGATTCTAACACAGTGTCACTTGTCTTGTCTATTCAAATAAGATGATGAGGCTTGGGTGTTCATTTAAGTAGTTTATTACACACAAACACTTCTTGACGGAGAACTGGAACATTAAACTTTAACTGACTGCTACAGATATGCATGCTTTCACTCTGGCTGCTCACTCAAAGTGGCACTCTTGCTTGCACATGCTCAGTACTTACATGCAAGTGCCCATAGACTACAATGGTTCTTAAAGGTACAACACACACTCTGATCTACACTGTGGCTAACTCTTTAAATCATATGAATTTCTTAATTTCAAATCCCCAGCTTTATATGTGATCACTACAGCTTGCATAACTGATATGGTAATGTTTTCTATGATTAAGTGAGTGAATAACATGGATTGTGGACAGGTAGGAATGAATGCATGTGTCTTTGTGTTTTATGAATGGGAGAGGCCCTTGAGGTGAAAATGATTTGACTGTGTGCATGGGTATGTGCAACATTTACCAATGGGTGCTATGGATGACCATTATGAATGCAAGTTATGAATGAGTGCAGATGTGAATAAAGACTTGAATGCATATGTAAGTAGGTGGATGCAGGAAAGAGTCTGCGGGATGGAAGAAATTAGATTGCAAAGCAAAAAACTGAAAGAAATGTATTATAACAGTAGTGTGTATGTATGTGTGGGGGGGTGGGTGAGAGTGTGTGTGTGTGTGTGTGTGTGTGTGTGTGTGTGTGTGTGTGTGTGTGTGTGTGTGTGTGTGTGTGTGTGTGTGTGTTTGTCTGTCTGTCTGTGTGTATTAATTGCTCCCGTGTCCACGTAGCATTTCCACTGTGAAGCAGAGAATAAAGAATCTGTCTCAGAAGTGGGGCATTTAATATCCCACTCATGGTAACTGCATGATGTGACACTTAGAACTCAAGACCTGGACTGCCCCATGCAGACTGGGGCCAGTGGCAACCATATGATCAATATGAGTGACATTGAAAATCATTTTGTTGGCATTTCCCAAAAAACACATGAATTGTTATTCCACCACAGTCTCACATGCAGAGGCACTGGAAACTGTTGGAGGCTGGTGAGTGGAGGGAGAGAGGGGCACTTAGTGATCTAAAAGGGCAATTGTTTTAAAACTATTTACTACCACAATATACATTCACTTGGAGGACATTTTAAGTTTAGCCAATTTACTTTTGGTGTTTGAATCAACATTTCCTGATTGGTCTTACCTACCCCATGGCTGATAATTGTATATTAGCCTTAGTGAGAATAACAGTGATCATACCATAGATAATTTTAGGGGACCTATGTAAGGGATGCAGCATTTAGGAACTGCCTCTGTCCATTAGTGGCATGAGGGACAATCCTGGAGTACATTTTCTATTACCAATCCTTAGATCCAAGTTGCATTTGAATATGGACATGGATGAGCTTTGCTTTACTTGAATGGATAGCCTGTTCTGGAACAGTGGTAGCCTCTGTAATATATATCCATCTCGACACAACAATCAGTTTAGATATCTGGACTAGTTCTGATGCCATTTGACTTGTTGATGTTCAGTAGGGTGGGAGGATGCCTTGTATGCCAGACACAGGTCACCTCTAAGCGCTCTGTAGGATACTGAGTATAGTGATAAATCTTTAAGGTGGTCCACGCAAGACTTATTGTTTAAGACTTGTATCCTTTTAGTAAGGTATCTCTGTGGGTATTCTAATTGTTGCATGGGTCTGGACAGATGCATGCCAAAGTGGGCATTATACAAAATGATTGACCTAATGAGCGCTTTGTAAAAGGGGACAATAACATCTCTAGATCTAATTACAATCAATTTGTTTATAAGCTGTGCAATATAGAAAGACTTTATGACTCTGGGCACATGTTAGTCAAAAGTTAGGTCACTGTACATGCAAGTTCCCAAATGCCAAACAACTGTGTCACTTCTAAGGGGGTATTGTCAATTTGGCAGTTTCCTGGAGTAGATGAATTGCCAAAGGATACAATAATGTATTTTGTGGAGTTTAGTTTCAATTCATGATTCTGGCACCAGTTATTGTTTGGGACAAACCTTCCTCCCTGATAGTTAAGTCATTTGGGGATTCAATAGCTGCTCCTAGCTTGCAGTCATCTCAAACTTAGTTGGTCAAAGCTCTTTGGTATTTCATTTTACTTTTAATATATATATCAAACAGAAAAAGTCTCAGCACCGAAACCTGGGGAACTCCATTGGAGACTGGTCTCTCTGTAGAGGTAACATGAGGTTCACAATCCACAGAACTAAACTGACATGTTCAACAATATGACTGTTATTAATTATTGAAAACCATAAACTATCAGAAGTTGGAATGAAACAACAAAGTGTCAGTTGTGAAAAGTAATAAGCACTTTCTTTCCTTTATTGTCAAACACAGAATGAAAGTGCTTATTATTTTTTTTACAACTGTCACTCTGTTGTTTCATTCCAACTTCTGATTCCTTTATAGTAAATAACAGTGCAAAATGCCAGAGCTGGATCATGGTTAAATGGGGCCCTAGGCAGGGCAATAGACTGGGCCCCACCAGAGCAGCTCCTCCTGCAGCAATACCCTATTGCTCCAGCAGAAGCCCCCTTCCCAGCCACTCCAGTCTTCCATTACTTAGTTATTTCTCCTCAGTTACCATAAACACCATTCAAACCTGTCAGCACGCATACTGTTTTCTTATTTACTTCCACAGTGATTACAGCTATTGAAATAAAATAGCACAAACACTGATAGCCATTTGCTAAACAAACAATACAGTCTCGCAATGAAAACAGACTTAGCATGAGCAGTAAACTTCTCTGCCCTTGAAACTCACATTCATTGAAACAGCATGAAAATCCACATTAATTTTGCATCTGGCCAGTGGAGGATTAAGCTTACCTCTTGGCTATTTACAAACCATAGGCTTCTTACACATTTTTACGGCCATGCATACATGTACGCGTTCTTTGATTAACCTTCCAGATTGTATTAAATTATATTTATTGTACTGTATAATACAGCACACTTGTTAGATCATGTTTTAAATTTATTGTTTTGAACATTTTTCCAGTAAGCAATGAAACAAAATTTGTGAACCAATAATGACAAAACTGCCAAATTCAGAACATTTCCATCATAAAAGTCTACTCAAACTTCTGTCATTACAATCCACCAATATCAGTAAATATGCACAATCTCTGCAGAAGTAAAAATCATCTAAATAATTCCACATTAAACAGATCTGTAACTAATGAACAGGTTGCTGCTAGCAAACAACTTTATATTTCATTGTTTCATCTACAAATAAAGGGCTTGTTGCCCTTGAAGAATTGTCTATGTTACATTAAAAAAACGATAAGCTAGTAATAAATATTGCAATACAGAATGGAAGGCAAACTGATAATAGGTTCATACTTACTAGACTACTTCTCCAAAGGAGGACATTCACAGGATTACAGCATCCACTCCCATTAAAGTACAACACAGTACAGTATCAGCAATCCATGTGGCATATTGTGGGAGTAAAACCCATAGCCTTCTGTATCAAAAGCAAGTATACACAAGAAATCTGGAAAAAGCCAAAATTTATGGGGGGGGGGGCAAAGGCCCAAAACCAGGGATGCATTTTAAACATTGTTTGTATAATCTTAGTTACTAGAATAAAGTGTTTTGTGTTACCATGTGTTTTCTAAAAGATAGGAAGACTGAAACTTAAAGGGCTATCATTATTTAGTGAATTCATTTCTCACTGATTTGCCAGAAAACCACAAATTTTAAGAGGAACAGACCAAAAATATGAGCCAAATATTCTGTGAAAATCTGCACAGTTGAAAGCTATAGACTCAACTCCTTGAATCACAAGTGGTGGTATGGGTAGAGAATTCAGGCTTTTGTTCCTTGTACCTAAGATGCAGGGTTTGAGCCTGAGTAACACTAACCACCAGGTATACATAACTGGGGCATTTTACACACACACACACACACATACACACACACACACATACACCCACAAACACACACACGCACACCCACACACCCACACATACACACACCCACACACACACACACACACACACACAAATGCACGCACACATGTGAGCACACACACACACACACACACACACACACACACACACACACACACACACACACACACACACACACACACACAGTGCAACAACTCCACACGCACAAGCAACAACCTGCCCCAGCACACACACAAACAACCCCCCCACACACACAAGCAAAAACCTTGTACGACACACACACACATACACACACACGCACACACACACACACACACACATACACACACACACACACACAAGCAACAACCCCCCCCACACACACACACACACACGCACAAGCAGCAACCTCCCCCCACACACAAGTAACCTCCCTCCATACACACACAAGCAACAACCTCTCCCAGCACACACACACAAGCAACAGCCTCCCCCAGCACACACAAGCAACAGCTTCCCCCGTAGAAGATGTTGCAGCTGTAAAAGTAGGAGGGGCACTCCTCCCCTGCTTTATGGTTCCAGTACTTTTGCTCACATGTGACTTCAATCTCCAAATCCTTCAGTGTTTTTCCATGGTTTTGGTGCATCTACTTTAACATTTACTGTAGTGTGACTTAAGAAGCTTGATGTCTAGCAAAGCTACAGGAGGAATTTTTAATGTTACTACTTATGGCCACATTCAGTGATGCACTATACAATGTACAACAGAGTTAGTGTATAGGAGGCAGACACACTGAGCCCATGGAAGCACAGTTCAGAAACAGTACCCAGAAATGCATTGCACACTCAGCTGGGATAAACAATGCTCTTAAATGTGCATTCTGTTTTTTGGAACACAATAAATACTAGTGATTACAGTTGTAAATGGAACATATTGAAAACTGTACTACTACCCATTGGGTACAACACAGGATTGAATATCTCTGAGCGGTAGCATTCAGAATATGTAAGATATGTGCTAGATAGCACCTCTAGGCTTTAAAATGCAGAATACACAGAATACACATCCCAGCATAAGTAAAATATGCACTAGTTAGCACATCTGAACTTTGTTGCACAGTGAATCCACACCAGCAATTTCAAATTTGTAGAGGAGAACAATACTCTGCAGCATTGCATGTTAAGCACAGGATTTATGCAGCAGAGTGCAGCTAGCCACGCAGATGGAGAAAGGTGTGCCATTCACAAGGAAATAGGAAGTTGTGCAATTCAAAACCAAACACACTGCTTTGTACTCTATACAAGTTATTACCGTGTATCTCCATGAAGTATGGAATACAGAAGTAAAGCTATGTATGAATATTTTTAGGGTTTTTACCAACCCCAAGGGTGAATCCCTTATACCTCATTCAAGATGCATAAAATCATGCCATGGGATTCAGTAAACTTGCGAAGCCTACACAGAGTTTACATGTGTGTGCAGTGATGCATTGTGAGCAGCAGTGCAAATTACATATTCATGCTGCACACTGCATTTAAATGTAAATAAGTGCAGTTTTGTGGCTGGTGACAGTGTTTCCAGCCAGGAAAGTCTGTAATGCAACACAGATAGCAAATCTGTTTAACACAGAGTAGAGTAGGTTAGTGGGTTTGCATGGAATGCCACAATAATCACCAGGCCTTAGCATATAATAGTTCTCATAGCTCTTGTCTCCTAGTGCAAGAAATCTGGACAAAGACCAACATAATGGAGGGACAATGACCCAGAAATAGGAACAGATTTTATATATTTGATTTTTAAACTTAGAAATGTGGTAGAATAACAATGGGGTTGTGTTAAGATACATTTTCTGAAGAATTTGAAGTCTGAAACTCAAATGTATATAATTATTGAGTGACATCAGTCCTGGGATCATCACAGTGCAGGGGCGGCTCATGCTATAGAACTGCAGGACTGCAGCCCCCCACCTGTAAAAATAATACAATAATTGTGTCCCCCCACTGTAGAAAATAATAAAAAATTCATGAGTCCCAGAACTCCACACATGCATGCTTAGTTCCTGACTGCTGTGTTAGGCAGTCCAGAACTCCACACTGCTCTTTTAGGCAGTCCGAATAGGGAAGGAAGGGAACTCTACCATGCCAGCCCACTGGACTGTATTGTCCACAGGCTGGAGGCTCCAGCCTACTCATGTCTCGCAAACCCAGAACAGCCTGCACAGGCTGTTATGGAGGACAAACAGGTGATCAGGCTGCTACAGAGGATCCTGTGTGTGTGTGTAGGACACACAGGTGATTAGGCTGTGACAGAGGATCATGTGTGTGTGTGTGTAATGCCCCAGTTGCTACATGGTGATGGGTAGAGAATAAAGCTTGAACCCTGTACCTTGGGCCTAACTGGCAAGAGCCTGAATTCCCTCCCCACCACCATTTGTAAAACATTTGCAGATTTTTGCCTCATATTTGTTCTGTTCTGTTCCTCATAATATCTGTGGTTTCTGTATTTTCATTACTTAACACAGCCAGTGGTGCAGTGGTAGCATTGTTGCCTTACAGGTTGTCTGGTTTGATTCTTGGCTGGGGTGCCTTCTGTGTGGAGTCTGCGTGTCCTCCCTGTGTTTGTGTGGGTTTGCTCTAGTGTCCTCAATGGATATTTGTCCCTATTTTTTGGATTGCATTCCCCCATTATTGGCTTTGTCCAGGTTTTTTGTGCCAAGGTTGAGAGCTATGGTGATAACTGAACATACTGAATATGTTTGGTGGCTGTATTCTCCCATTATTTGCTTTGTTCAGGTGTTTTGTGCTAAGATGTTGACAGCTATGGTGAGAACTGACTTTGCTAAATGGTAGACATTTAAGTTTCAGTCCTCAGTTCTTTCATAAAACAGATGATTTGGCATAGTGGTATATTGCTCTGTTTTACACAGGGTCCTGGGTTCAATACTTGGCAGTGAAATGTATGGTGGTAACACAGCATTTTATTCTAACAACTTTCCAACATTATACAAGCAATGTTTAAAATGTGTGCCTGTTTTTTGGTCTTTTGCCCCCTCCCTTAAATTTTGGATTTTTCCAGATTTCTTGTACTGCAAAGTTTAGAGATGCAGCTGAGTGTCAAGTAGATTTTACAAGAAGCTGAGAGCTGCAAAGGAACAAAAGGTTACTGCTGCAGCTGCTTATGCCAAGTCTGCTTTTGTTGTTAATAGCACAATAGGTAGTGTACTTGCTTTTATTTTGGAAGGCTGTGGGTTCTACTTCCACAGTAAATAGATGCATTGCTGATACTGTATTTTAAAGGGGTGGATGCTGCAGTCCTTCTTGGTGAAGATACCTAGTAACTATGAACCTGTTATCAGTTTGCCATCCATTCCCTATTGCAATATTACTAGCTTACCATTTTTTTAATGCAACTTAGGCAATTTATTCCTCAAGGGTAACATGAACTTTATTTGTAGATGAAACAATGAAATATAAAGTTATTTGCTAGCAGCAACCTCTTCATTAGTTACAGATTTCTTTAATATGGAATTATTTAGATGACTTGTACTTCTTCAGAGATTGTGCATATTTACTGATATTGGTGGACTGTAGAAGTTTGAGTAGACTTTTATGATAGAAATGTTCTGAATTGGGCAGTTTTGTCATTATTGGTGCATGCATTTTGTTTAATTGTTTACTGGAAAAATGTTCAAAACAAATTTAAAATGCCCTCTAACAACTGTACTACATTGTACAAGGAATATAATTTAATACAATTAGAAAGGTGTATCAAAGACCACATGTATGTTTCATGTGCAAAAGGCCTATGATTTGAAAACAGCCCAAAGTTAATCTTTATCTGCCCCTGGCAAAATGTATTTTCTTTGAATGTGGGTTTCAATGCTGTTTCAATGAATGTGAGTTTCAAGGGCAGAGAAGTTTTAATGCTAAGTCTGTTTTCATTATGAGATTGCATTGCTTTATTTAGAAGATGTCTTAGTGTTTGTGCTGAAAATGCAAAATAAAACTTTCAAGTGAAGCCCAAACCATCGTAGAAGTAAAGCAGTATGCACATTAGTGTTTATGGTAAATGGGGTGAAATAGTCAAGTAATGGTTCATTGGAATGGCTGCAGGGGGGAGGCTCCATTCAACCATGATTTTGTGAGGGGGAAGGGTAGCAAACTCAAAGACAGCCCCGGCTGAACTATACCTCTCAACTGTCCAGATTTTCACAGAATGAATAGATTTTTGCTTCTTATTTTTGGTTTGTTCCTCATAAAATGTGTGTTTTTTTGGCAGATAATTTAGGAATTAAGTCACTAAATAATGACAGACACTGAGTTTCAGACTTCATAACCTTCAGAAAAATGCATGCTAAAGCAAGACCTGTTAATCTATCGATTGTCTCAGTTTATACAACAATTTATAGTACTGTTTATATGTTCCCCCAGAATATTTGGCTTTGTTCAGATTTCCTGCATTAACAGGTTGAGAGGTACGTGCAAGTAAATTGCTTTATAGAATTAGGCATATCCAAACCTCTCAACTGTCCCCGATTTTGGCTCAAAATGTTGCTCTTCCCCTAATAATCCCACTGCAAAATGGCAATTTTGGAAGAAAATGTGGAGGGCTTACAATTAAGAAATAACTGTAATTATCAGAGTTATAGATTACTTTTAATTCAGAAATGCGTGTAGACTCTTTTATTTTGTCAGCTGCTCAAGTTAGCAGTACTAACATTAAAAAAATGTCCTTTCTTTGACAAGTTTCCAGCTGTATTGTATGGCTATTTTATATTTTTGCATCACATTTTTGGTCCATTTTTCATAAAATTGTGTGGTTTTTTTTGCCAATTAGTGGCAAATCATTAAAGACTGAAGTTAGAAAATAATGACAGACATTTGACTTTCAGATTTCGTACCTTTCAGAAAATTCATATTATGCAAGACCTACTATTCTATTATCTTTCTAAGTTTATAAGAGCAATATTTAAAAATTGTCCTTATTTTTGGGCCGTTGTCCCACTTCTATGTATGGCTCTGTCCATATTTCTTGTTCTGAGGTTGAGAGGTATGACAAATGTGTCAGGGCTATCACAGTCAGCCAGAAGCATTTCAAATTGTGACATACTTGTTGCACCCCACTCCCCCATGTAGTGACTCTGGATGTGTCCAAGCAAGGCAAGGAGCAGTTATGTAGTGTAAATGTGCATAGTATCCCTCCCATCCAAGGTAGATGCAAGTGCTACTTTTATTTTGTCCTTGATTTTGCAGAATGTTCTGGTTTCTGTCATATTTTTATACTGTTGATTTATGCTTATTATTACTCAGAAAGTGCATAAAAATCTACTGCCAATCATTAGCGGACCGGAGTTCTGCTGTGGTGACCCCTAACCGGGAAAAGCCGAAAGACACAACAACAACATTACTCAGAAAGTGCCTGTTGCTCTGTGTTTAAGTAGCAATGCTTTAATGACCATCATGTAAGCTTGTCTTAGATTGTAAGATGCAAGTAAGCTTTAATAAGCATACTGTTAAAGAATTGCCAACATTGAAAGCCTTTCAAACCACACAGAATGCCAGTCTATCATGTGTGGTCCATTACCTGCATAGTAATCCTTTAAGCAATGTATCTTGAGCTTGTTCCTTGCTTGCTTTTCATTTTTTACTTTGGTCATGTTTCCCCCATGAAACAAGTAGATAGTTGTCAGGCAGCAGGTCTTTTTTGGATAAGAAACATTTTTATAAGTGGGGGTATCACAGAGATTGCTACTTTCAGCATGTTACTTGGTACTTTAATAAACAAAAACGAAAAAATAGAAAAGGCACTCAAAGTAACCAAAAACACAGTAAATAGTGCCAAAAGTGTGTATAGAAATGAATGAGGATGAATTCCAAAGTAGATTTAATGCAAAAAATGCGATATCTCTACACAAAGCACTCAATACTTGCACATAAGCTTAAAACACTTGAACGCCTTTACACAACATGCGTTTTCGTCTCCGTATTCCAGACTTCATCAGATAACCAGTAAAATTATCAGTTAAACCTTATATACTTTAATTAATACAAATCAACCAATACCAATCAAGCTCCAGATTAAAAAAAACAGTGAACATTCCACAAAGTCCATTAGTATAAAATGCATAAAAGTATATTGAACTTTTTTCCATTAAATAAAATTTAATCATGAAGCATAAGGCTCTTAAATATAGGTTTAAAATAATATAATATATTATAAATAATCCTTAAGTTTAGCTACAATTAAGTTGAGCAAATAAATATATACAAGTTAACTTCATAAATACATTAAAATCCTATGTTTGTATTAAGTAAAAGAGAAGGAAAACAAAGCCATCTACTGGCTAAAGTGCAAAGTGCAATCACATTTATAAAGTTTTGCAGATCTTAGTTTCAAAAGTGGAACAATAGACACATAATCATTAAGCCCTGGGGGGTTACCTGCATCCAGGGTAACTTGCCACCACAGTTTCCAGAATTCTATTCTCTCTTCCCATGGGCCTCCCCTTATGTCATTCTTAATTTGTTCCAGGACAAGGAAAGAGAATTCCGCTTTGGGACAAGACTTAGTGTGCATATATAAAACACTAGTTTCCTTTTTTATTGTAATGTCATATTTATGTTCATAAATTCTTCTCCTTAATAGTCTTTCAAACTTCCCAACATAAAAAGATCTACATTCTGAATACACAGCTAAGTAAACTATCCCCTTAGTCTCACAGTTATAATGGTCTCCACTTTCTATCCATCTTTTCCTACTTTCTAAATAAAATTTGCCTGTATTCATAATATTTATACACTGGGAACAATGCCCACATTTGTAGGTCCCTTTTCTTCTCTTGTTGTGTTTAATTTTGTTACTTCTGTACTCCAGTATATTTTTAAGACTCTGTGAATTCTTATATACTATCTTAAAAGGAAGATTAGATATTTTGTCCAAGTCTGAAAATGCTACAAATCTATTCCACTCTTTTTCAACTATTTTTTAGTAATATCATTAAGAGCGTTGTATTCCAAAACTACAGCTTGTTGGTAAGCAGAAGTGTCATTGGTGTTGCTCTCCATGAACCCGTCTTCGTAAACATGTGCCTTACATCCCCGAATAGGTTTAAACCTAGAAACCCTTCCTTCTATAACTTCCCCTTTCATTTTATTAATAAAATCTTGGGGATAGCCTCTCTCTAGAAACATTTTCTCCAATAAAGTACATTCAGTCTGGAAGTCAAAATCTAAACTTGTCATACGGCTTCCCCTTACAAATTGGCCCTTTACACTATTTTTCTTGCAACAATGAGGGTGAGCACTCTGATAATGCAGAAAGGAGTTACAAAAAGTGGGTTTCCTATAAATCTTAGTTTCAAACTTCCCATTCATTTTGTACACTTCTACATATAAGTATTGTAAACTTTCATTAGAAATATTAAATGTAAATTTCAGGAAATTGGTGGTATTTTTCATATAATTCTTAAATTCTTCAAGCTTTTCCATACCTCCCATCCATAAAATAACTATATCATCTAGAAACCTCCAATAGAGGTTCCAACAGGAGGCATATTCAGAATTTAAAATGTATTTTTCTTCCCAATTTGCCAAAATAAGGTTGGCATAGGTGGGAGCACAGACCACCCCCATTGCCACTCCCTGAATTTGCTGATAAAATTCCCCATTAAAGCAAAGGAAGTTAAACTTGAGTACCATGTCCATTAGGGCCACACACAACATTTTGTCATAATGAGACAAATTATGATCTTCGAAGACCATTTCCTCAAACATTTCCATGCCTGAGACATAAGGAATACAAGAAAATAAGTCTATAATATCTATAGTAATAAATAAAAGATCATTACAATAAAGCTCATCAGAAATTTCCTTAAGAAAGTCCCATGAGTCTTTTAAAATAGCTTCCTTTTTTTGTCCACAAACATTTTAATTTAGTGTCTACATATTTAGCAAGTGGATGGGTTTTAGAGCCATCCGCTGAAACTATGGGTCTTAGAGGTGGATCCCTCTCCTTCTTATGAGTTTTAGGGATCCCAAAAACTGTGGGTACCCTGGGTTTATCTACTTTTAAATATGTAAAAGTTTTGTGGTCATAAAGTCCTTCATATAACATGCCATTTAAGCATATGTCAATTTTATTATAGGCTATATTTACTTCATTTTTGGATACATTAGAATATCTATCCTCAGTTCTTAAAATTATATTCATTTTGCCTTCATACTCAATGTTGTCCATAATTACCATCCCTCCACCTTTATATATCTATATTTAAGAGCTTTATGCTTCATGATTAAATTTTATTTAATGGAAAAAAGTTCAATATACATTTATGCATTTTATACTAAATGGCTTTGTGGAATGTTCACTGTTTTTTTTTAATCTGGAGCTTGATTGGAATTGGTTGATTTGTATTCATTAAAGTATATAAGGTTTAATTGATAATTTTACTGGTTATCTGATGAAGTCTGGAATACAGAGACGAAAACGCATGTTGTGTAAAGGCAAGCAATCTTTGGTGTGTGTTGATACTATCTGTATTATGCTAATATCACAGATGGAGTCCATGATTGCCTGCAATCTGTAGTCCTTAAAACAGCTGTTTAGACACAGAATGTGTATGTCATCTGTGATGTCTAACACTTAAATAGTGGACAGAAAAGAGCCTAGTCGATAGCCCTGATGTATGGACCTAACAGCTGGACCTGAGATATAGGTCACTTCACACATTTCAGCATATTTAGATGCCACATATGTGATACAGTGGTGTACCCACTTGGTGATATAGGTGTTTATGGCCACATCTGACAGTGCTGAATGAATAAATCAGTGTGAATCTGTGTCAAATGCTTTGGGCTTGTCATATTCAAAAGGATGATAGTGCTGTTATCATGCATGCCATTGATGAACTATTTGAAGACATCTAACAGATGTAACAGACATAATATAGCATTAACAACTCATGCAGGTCTATTGCACACAGCCGGGTTATTACAGATGTCTATTTAGAAAAGATCCATGATGACATGTTGGTCTATCTCACAGATGAGCAGAGCCAGGATGTGTCTATACATGCATGCATCGGGTGCTGTTCTCCCACAACTTAGATGGATACATGTTGATGTATACCCTTCTACGGGAACATAGTCTGTATGGAGGATGAGCCGAAATGTATATTCACCCATGTCAGTATATGGGATGTGCCACATGATAGGTGATCTATGATGTTGTCACAGCCCATTGATTCTGTGTAATAGGCCTGGATGAGAGTAAGACAGTGCTACTGGCTATCTTGATCTAGTCTAGGGTTTTAACACAATCCCCATGCAGATATCATTCAGAAACTCTCTCAGCTGGGAATTAAACCTTACGTCACTAGATGGATAACCAGTTGGCTTACTGACAGAACACATACTGTAAAAGTTGGTGAACCAGTATAGCTGTCACTTTTGGCATAGCCCAGGATCTGTGCTTGGCCCTTTTCTGTTTGGAATATATTTCTCAACAGTTTGAACTAAAGTATACAGCCTTTGGCTTACCTTGTTTGCAGATTCTTTCATACTGGGGGCAATTATTGAGTCCACCTATGATGCCAGCATACTACAGTAGGGGTTAACACAGACAAATGATTGGTGACAAAGCCACATGGTCTACAAATAAATGCAAAAATGTGTCTTTATTTTGTCCTTCTGCAATGTGGAATTCTTTGCTAATTATAGCATTGACAACAGTCCCACTATGTTGAAACCCAGTGATGCAAGCACTGGGAGCACACATACATAGCAATATGAACTTCGGCCACCAAGTGTCCACACTGGTATTGAAAGTCTATGTTGTGCACATCATAAGTCATGCCATTGTATTCAGATCTGAGGATTATATTACAGCAGTGTACTCGAGCCTCATCAGAATACTAATATAGAGTATAATGCCCTCTTTTGCATGTACCTCACCAGACACATGTATCAGCTGGAGAGACCACAGGGGTTTCTCACCAAGAAAACACAGGGCCTATAAAACATGCCATGATGTATGGGGATAGACTGAAAGCTATGTCACTGTAATCTGTATTGTATAAGATGAGGTGACTTCTGCCTGGCCTCCAGGCCAGTTTTAGTGCACATCCACAAATCAGATATAGCTGATGACATCACCAGCATCTGGTGAGGAGAATATGGCAATAACAGTGTCCTACATGCTAGTGTAAAGGCTCTCTGTAATGTCAAGCAAGTGCACAAACACCCACACCCTAGTTGACTGCAGTGAGAACAGAACCACCTAGCTAAGTACACAGACTACAAAACTCATTAATTTACACAAGTGCCATGGCACAAGTCTGACTTTTACAAGGCTGCAGTTCAACGTATAGTGCATGACTCAGCACTGGATGTATGAGAGAAGGTGATGGGAGATCTGCATAGGTTCATAGCTTCATAGGTTCTTACTAGGCTAATGGCCCTGGTGCTTTACTAGCCTAGCCATATAAAAATGAAGTACTCTTATTGAGTGTAGTTAGATGGTCATTTTTAGCTTAGCAATTTTGTGATCAGCACCAACTGCCCCTGTCCATGACAGACATACGTGCTACCCCTGGGGTGAATTTCTAATCACCCATCCAGCTATCAAATTTGAGCTTGACTAGGGTCATTGAGAAGCACTGCTTTACATGCAGTGGGAGCCTATTACAGAGGAGCAGCAATTACTGGGAGACGTCTGTCTCTCCAGCATGTTCTGTTTATGTCACAGGCTAGGTTCAGATCCCTGGAGCAAGTTATTCTTGTCTCATTTGATTTGCGGATGTCCAGCATTAAAATTAGAGCAGGGTCTGAGACTGGTCTGTAGGCCAGGCTTTGGTTGCCTCTGAGCAGTCTGTATGATACTGAGTACAGTGACAGACCTTTCAGTCTTTCCATTTATGGAGGCTGTGGATTCTCTTGGTCAGAAACCTCTGTGGTCTCTCCAGTTGTTGTAGGTGTCTGGTGAGGTACATACAGAAGGAAACATTGCACTCAGTTGTCTGATAAGGGTCAAGTACAGTGGATCTATGACCTCGCTGGTCTTGGATGCAATGCTCTTAGTTATGAGGTGGGCAATGTAGAATGTATGTCTTACCACTATGGACGCATAGTGATTGAAGTTTAGAGTGCTATCAATTTGTGTTCCCAAGTCTCACAGCTTTGATTTTGAGCTTAGAGGGGTGCTATGCTATTTTTGTTTTGCCAAAGGGGACAATGAGGCATTATCTTGTGTTATGTTTCAGTCTGTGAGTTTGGGACCAGTCATTTGTCTGTGTCAGGCCTTTCTGTAATATCAGTGGGGGACTCTATATGATTGCACCTAGTTGACAGTCATCTGCAAACTTAGTATGCCACAAGTCATCTACCTTCATCCGCACTTCAGAGAAAGAGTTTCCAAACAGTAGATAGCCAAGCACAGATCTTTGTGGTAATCCATTGGTAAATGGTCTACTGGTGGGGGTGGACTCCCCAACTTTGACAGTGTGCATTCTGTTGGTGAGCCAGTTGGCTACCCATCTAGTAATGTATGGGTTAATCTCCAGATGGGAGAGTTTCTCTATAGTACCTGAATGGGAGAGTGTATCAAAGGCCTTGTCTAAATTAACATAGGCAATATGCCTTGTTTTCCCTCATCCAGGGCTTTGGGGACATTATCAGATAAGTACACTAGGTTTAATAGCAAGATCTACCCTTGACAAACCCAAAATGGGTCAGATCAAGAGTGCTGAAGGTCACCTATGACCTTGTGAATAAGGTCCATGGTGATTCTTTCCATAGCCTTGCAGATAAGGGTGGTTAGGCTTATGGATCAATAGTTCCCAGAGTCAGTTGTTGAATCTGGAAGCATGTTAACTGTGAAGATAGTTCTAGTTCTGTATGTTACCACATTGAAGTGCATTTCATATCACACAACATTTGATATTAATTTACGTAGTGTAGTTGTTACATTTGTGAACAAGTACTGAAGATGCCAGGGTTGCAGTGCATGGGGGGAGGCAACACATGGCTGCATTTTAAATATGTGACATATTGTAAGATAGGGCCTTCAGTTTGTTATGTTTACCCATCTAGTTTCATGGTATAAAGGATAATTGGACAGTAAACAACACTAATACATGCTAATATTTACTTTGCATAGTGCAACAGTGAGCAGTGAGTTTGTGTGACAGTTGGAAAAGTGTTTGCAAATGCAAGATACACATTTCCATTAATTCCTGTTTGCACATAGTTACGCAGTGCACAAATGCAAGGCACATTGCTAAACTTCTGAGAGTTTGTATTAAATGTATGAAACACACCTGCTGCTTAGCTAACTCTGTGGCAGCAGATGTAAATGCATTGACATATGTCTTTTTCAGCCCAGATGATACTGGGTTTGAATCCAGGTATATGTAATACTGTTAAATAAGCAGTGATAAGACAATTACATTATTTATAGCACATTCAGCATGTGTTCTGTGTGTTGGCATAGCACAATGGGGTCAAGTGGCATTGCTCTGAGGTGTGTGATGCCAAAGTCCCTGCAAACATAAAGGCCAAAAAGTGAAGGAATTCATTGCTTTTTCTGCTACTTATGTGTGCTGTTTGTGATTCTACTTTTTGACCACATTATAGGTATTAAAATAGGGTAGATAGGAAAGTGATGAAATGGGGAGCAGGCGGGGGGAAGAACAAAGGGAAGAAATACATGAATGTTCAAGAGAGAGGTAGGTAAGAATCATAGCTATCCATTTCTTCAATAGTAAAAACTGATAATATGTGCAGAATATTAGCTGAATTTGGACTGTCACCTTCATAGAGAGGGGTGACAACACAATCATTTTATATACCCAAATGGACCAAATCAAGTGTGTCAAGAAGACACACTTGTGAAATGTAGAGCTATGTAAGGGACAATATTTTTGTGGGACAGGTGGCCAGTTTTTCTTAATTCAGTAAGAGAGGAATGCTGGATAAGGGCAGATATTTCTGGGTCAGGTATGTTGGGCAGGTAAAGAAACAAATGCAAACAAACAAGATAAACAAGACAAGAGACAGGGATGGTGAGGGACACAAAATTTTGTGGGACACCATGATTGGGGTGAGAGGGAGGGGACAACAGAGGCTCATGCCTGTCAAACATAGAGACAGTGAGAACCGAGTCCTCATCCCCTGGACTGTCATTACTGTCCCTTTACTCCACTGATGGCTGGAGTGCTTGATGTCATCCTCTCCTAAGGAACATGCAGGAGAGCAGCCTCTCCATCTGGCATAGCCATACACCAAAGTTGTGGTGTATGACCCTGAGCACCAACCCTGGCATCTCCAGGAGGGGAATGAAATAACAACCTTTGGCACTGATCCTGGAGGGTGCTATTGCACCAGCTGCTGGGGCAGTACTATGTGAGGATGCAGGTAGTTCAGGGGCAGCAGAGGCAGTGCTGCCAGGTTGGCTCCCAGATGTACTGGGCATCAGTGCTGGAGCCAGTGGAGCAGGGACAGGCTGATCCACTCAGACTGGTGTACTTCACTGTGCTGTGTAGTATTTAGTGATTTGGTACACATGGCTGACATAGAGACATTTTGATGACACATAATAGAAAATAAAAAAAGTGAAATAAGGTTTGGGGTGAGCGGGGAAGAAAGTGCCAAAATGACTACCATCATACGTGACATACAGTGTATTAACACAATTATACAACTATTTTATCTGAGGTATTTCATTTAAGTATATGTCCTAACAAATACACACTATAACTACAGACTGATGTAAGTAATCTATAAAATGTGCATATATTACACGTATGCATTTCCCAATTATACAGATTACAGTTAACAGTAGTGCATTTATGCCACCTGTATAGAGTTTATTCTTAATGTAAATATTATTAAAGAAATGCAGTACTATATAGTTGTAACCAAATCAGGACCTCTGACTACAGTCTTATATTTGACTCCTAAAGTTGATTTGTGCTACACATTAATGCATGCATACTTGCTGTTGCAGTTAAGATATTTTTGTTCAATTTGCTACAACTGTATAAAAAAGAAAATCTATCTTTATAACTTTTAAAGCTATGATAATACTTCTCTTGTGCTGCATCCATACAACTCGCTTCCCTCAGTCTATCCATTTGAGCAGCTTGAGACCGTTGATTGAACTCTATTTCGGCTTTAGCTGGGGAAAGAACAGAAAAGTACAGAAGAGCATTATGTATACCAATCTTCCCTACATTTAGCTTTCTAAGTATTACAAGTACTCTCTTATTATCATACTTACATAACTGTGCGATGTCTGCAGTCTCAAATTCATTCACCCCAAGGTTGAGGGTGTCCTTTTTGCACCTATGTAGGTAATTAAAATGGGTTCCCTATTAGAAGACCGAAGACACAGTCTTTCAAATGCATCTTGGTCGAACTGAAAAGCCTGAAATGGCAAAATTTCGAAGCGGCTTTTGAACAAATTCTTTCCCTGGGAAAGAATTTGCTTGGCCGCTTCATTACTTTGCCATTTTCGGCACTGTAGTGCGGTCTCGGAGTTGGTATATTTAAGTAGGGGGGTGTGGGGGTGAAGCTCCCCACTTAATGTAATGTGTAAAGTGTGTGTGTGTTTTTTTTTTTGTCGGAACAGCAATTTTTTTCCCTATGAAAAAAAATTGTTGTTCTGACAGTTCGAAGTTGTAAGCTTTCGCTTACATAGGGTCAATTAATCACCGTTCACTTTTTTAAGCATTTGGTGATCTAATATACACCCTTAAAATGATAGCTACACTATTATCCATGATGCCAGTATGATGCCAGTAGCACTAGATGCAGCCTGAAATAAACTATTACATACCTCAGACCTATACTGGGAGTCAGACTAGTCTCCCTGCAGAAGCCTTTGACTGTGATGCTTTACCAGGAGTCCAATAAATATCCTGGATTCCTGGACACCCCACCTCTGTGCCCTAAACTTGGCAGCTTCCTCATAACTTCAACCATGTCTAACACCTGACCTAGAGCAATGAAAACTAATGATTTACCACCAATTGCAGTTATCACTTTCACTGGTAGTGCATAAACCCAAGCAACAATGCCAACTGTGTTTGCATGATTTTTAGCAGAGAGCAGCAGTGCCAAACAGAGATGACATAAATACTTGAAATAGGAAGGTTAATCTGACACTTGACCTTAGTTTGAGGGGTGCCTGCTGCTGTAGCTTTGAAATATATATTAAATATTGGAAGGTAACTGTTAGGTGTGATAAGTTTGCAGACATGCACTGGGGGTGGGGGTATAAATGTCATGACATGACTTATTTGTTTTTGGCTTTATACACTGATAAAATTGATTTTTAAAGTGCGGGATTCAAACCTAGACATAAGAGACAAAACATTTTATTCCACAGCATTGATTTTCCATCTTTGCCACAGAAGAAGCACAACTCAGATATAGTCAGAAATCATTCATAAATACAGTTGACAGTTTGAGGTGTTACACATGTATGTCTGTGACTTGACAATGTTCTTTTTGTATATGCATCCAGTTGTGTATGTGTCTTATCTAATTGAAAAGGCCATGCAAGTCCAGATAGCAGATTTATACTTACATAACTATAATAGAAAGTATACCTTCAGTCATACATCTGAAAACACAATAAGGGTTGTATTATCCCTCATACATATAAGTCATATCAGATCCACTACCTAAAGTGTTGTAAGTGAGAGTAAACATAATGGAAAGTGGAACAACAGTAAAAACTGTCTGAAATGCCCTGTATTAGAACCCAGGACCATGTGTATGGCAGTTCTACACTTACACCTGTTGCCACAACAATGTTGAAATAACACTTGTCTATTTTTCAGTTCATTGCTATTAACTGCACTGTCACAACAGTAAACATAGTTTGCACACCCTGTACTAGAACCCAAGACCATCTGTATTCCATCCCTACACTTAACACCTGCTGCCACAGGACTAGTTACATGACATTTCAGTAATTTCTTACTCATTCTTAACTTCTCTGTGTTAACTGTCATGCAACATTGCTTAGCGTATTTGCGCAGTACCCAACAGTATTAATTGAATGCATCTGTTTTCAATTACTGGCTGTCTGTATCATATCTGCAGGTGTCCTATGACTGCAAGTGTGGGGGAACCCTTACTAACCACTGAAATCTGGAACTGAAATCATTCTGCATACAACCAAACTGCAGCATCATCCACAGTTCTAACAAATCATATAACAGTTATTTGTACATATATTAATTTTGGATATAGTGCACTGAGTGATCATGCAACCATTTATGACTATTGCTTGCAAAAATACAGCTCTGTCTAACCTTTCTGTGTTTGTTGCACATGCTTGTCTTATCTGACCAGTAATATGAGACATGCAGTCTGTAAGGCATTATTTATCCTTGTGTAAGAATATTACATGACAATAATACGCATTTGTCAACAAATGAATGTTGGATTTTAATGAACATAACCTGTGAATTGTGTGCTGCTTGCTTACATTTCCAACCTCAATAAAATGATTTATATACACTTTGTAAGGCTAACCTGACACACCCACTGGAGGTAGGGCAGCCTGCATTGCTGTTGTGTTTTCCTTCTCCTTACCAGTAATTATTCACTGTTGCAATCCATTAACAAACATTGAAAAAGGTCCTGCACTATATTTACATGTGCTACACAGAGCCAAGTATTTGGGATTCAGCAATTCTAATGAGTTCACACTGGAAAATGTTGACATCTGTGCAGTCACAGAAACCTGTTTTAAAGCTCTGGAGAGCATACCAGCCTTACCTGGTTACTCATCCTATCATACATTCAGACCCCAAACTGTGGGTAGTAAAGCCAAAGGAGGTGGATTTTCAATATATCTTAAAGATGTACATACTTCCAGGCTGGTCAAACAGTATGAAGCACAGGAGACACTTCAGGTGCAGTTAACTATTGACAAGACCCCTATACAAATCATAGTTATCTACTGGCCGCCAAATCTGACCCAACATGCCCAAATTGCGTATCTAGACCTCTTTGAATTAATCAAGATTCAACCCTTTACTGTAATCCTGGGTGACATTAACTACCCAAACTGATGAACTGCTCTTGCCAGAACACAAATGTCCAGAGATTCCTCGATTTTGTCAATGCAAATGCTTTGGAACAGCTAGTCAATACCCCCACAAGAGGTGATAATATCTTGGACTTGGTATTAACCAACATGAGTAACCACTGCAGCATCCCTGCAGTATCTCTGACCAAAAAGTGGTCATGTTCAAAGTCACCATCTCCCCTGACCCCCCCCCTCTAGCTAGGGTCAATCAAATAAACTTCTCCAAAGCTGATTACAGCCTTCTGTGGGATGGCATAAGCAGCTTCACAGCCTCTTCCACCTCTCTAAGAACTGGCACCAGTATCTAAAACTACATGAAATTACAGTACGAACATTTATCTAGATGCATGGAATCAGGAATACCTGACAGGACTAAATCATCCTCCACAAGGAAGAGTAAACCTGTATGGTGGACATCTGCAATAAATAAACTCTATAACAAAAGAGAACATTATTGTCCAGGACCAAGAAGGAGCAGGTGCCCAACTGGAAGCAATCTCTCCTTAGCCTAAACAAGCAAATAAGAGCTCTAGTGAAACCCTCCAAAGCAAACTTTGAGTCCAAATTGGCCACATCTACTAGAGACAATTATAAGGCCTTTTTCACATATGTCTGTAATCTCAAAGGTAGCAACCAGATCTGTTCAGAACTGGTGGTCAAGAATACCATATGTACAAATGCTGCAGATATAACAAACTTGCTGGCTAACAGATTCAGTGAAAACTTCACCACTCTGTCTCCCCATCAGTAAATCAGGACATTCACAGTACCTGCCCCCTTCCCCTTATATCTAGGGGATCAGGTCATCACTGCTCTCTGAAAGGCAAAAACTACAGTCTCCATGAGAGTTGATAACATTCCAGCCTGCATCCTACATGAACTCAGGCAGGAACTTGTAGCACCATTAGGCACCTTATTCAACCAAAGCCTGAGTACTGGTTTTGTTCTAGCTGAGTGGAGGACAGCCATTGTCCCTTTGCACAAAAGTGGAGCATCTACTGATCAGGGAAATTATAGACCCATCAGCCTAACTAGCCTGATCTGCAAGACCATGAAACAAATTATCATGGATCTCATTAACAAGGACATTGGCAACCTCCAAACACTCAATGTCACACAGTTTGGTTTCATCAAGGGGAAATCATGTCTGTTAACTTTGGTTGACTTTTTTGAGACAGTCACCAAAGATGGATAAGGGGAAGACAGTGCACACTGCTTACCTTGACCCGGCCAAAGCCTTCAAAACTATTCCCCACTCAAGCATAATAGATAAACTCTCTCAACTAGGCATCAATCCATATGTTATCAGATGGGTAGCCAACTGGCTCACTGATAGACCCCACCTAGTCAAAATAGGGGAAACCACCTCAAGCTGTAGACCCATAACGAGTGGAGTATCCAAGGGTTTGGTCTTGGGGCCTCTGTTATTTGGGATATACTCTTCTGAGGTACAGGCCAAATCCAGTGGGCTATGGCTGACCAAGTTTGCAGATGACTGCAAGCTAGGAGCTGTCATCAATTCCCCTAGTGAAGTGGACATCCTCCAAGAGGGTCTCACCCAAACAAATGACTAGTGCCAGAAACATAGCCACAAGCTGAATACAAAAGATATATCATCATCCCCTTTGGGGAGAGACATGTCCCCACAAATTATCACATTAATAACAATGTTCTAAGCACGCAATCAGTTGTGAGGAATTTGGGCACCCAGATTGATAGCAGCCTGAATTTTGACCACCATTTTGCTTCTATTGTACGAAAAGCTTTCTACCTGGCCCACCTCATAAGTACGGGTATCTCATCCAGGGACAAGGAGGTCATAACATCCCTGTATTCTTCCCTTATAAGACCCATTATTGAGTACAATGCCCATTTGGCATGTATTTCGTAAAGCACATGCAGCAGTTGGCAGACTACAGAGGTTCCTCACCAGGAGAATCCAGAGCCACAAAAATCTACCATACACAGATAGGCTAAAAGCCCTATCCCTCTACTCTGTTTCATACAGGCTCCTCAGAGGTGACCTCTGTCTGGCATACAAGGTGATCTTGGATCCAGCCTTGATGGGACTGCTGCATATCCACAAGTTAAGCTCCACTTGAGTAACCCACACAAATGGCCTCAACCTGGTCTGTGACATCAATAGGACTTGCTGGCAGGACAGATATGTCTCCCAGAGACTCCCCCATCTATGGAATAGACTCCCACTCCATGTCAAGCAGAGTACCTCTTTACCCTTTTTAAGTGCAGTTTGGATAACTAGATGGGAAATAGAAAATACATCTTTGGGATTCTATCTGTGTTCAAGCTGGACAGGGGCACTGGGTGCTGGTTTGTCTATGCATGGGCTAAACTCTTAGCTAGGCTAATAAGGGCCTCAGGGCCAATAGCCTAGTAACTTCCTATGATCCTATGATTTGCATCTTTACCATGCCAACAGCCATGAGTTTGCACCATAAAAAGGCAACTGTGTAGCTAGGGAACCTGAAGACATGGAGACTTGTTTATGTGGAGAACACATAAGAATCTATTACTTTCAGATATATCTGCACAGAAGACTACTGAACTTGAGAAGGTATGCTTGCATTTTTCAGGTATATGCTACAGATAGAGAAATCTGTTTCATATATATATATATATATATATATATATATATATATATATATATGTAGCTGTACCCAGCCACGCATTGCAGTGGCTCAGTCTGGTTAAATGGAAAAGAAAGAAAAGAGAACGTGCACATTTCTAATGTTTAATTTCACAGTGCTTGTAGGTATACAATATTTTTTGTTGTTGTGATGAATGTGTACATGTTTGTGTGTTCTAATCCTGGCAGTGATATCTTACCTCTCAGAGCAGGCACTGGTAGTGCAAGGGTGATTAACGCACATTTCAGTGAGTTCATCCAGTGGCGCACAGACCCAAACACTTCATGTTTTACCATGAAATCCATCAGCGATTTCAGCTTCTGTCTGAAAACACGTGCTGTGATGTCATGCCTATCCACCGGCGATTGCCCAGGAAGTAAGAGCTGTCGTATATCGTCCCAAGCTGGATTGCATGTGAATGTAATGAATAGTTCTGGATGCCCGTAGTGATGAACATACGCAATTGCATCTTGAGCGTACTCATGCATATGACATGGACTACCTGTATATACAGATGGCAAAATCATTAGTCTTCCAACATTAGTTGTATTACCGTCATTTACAACTGCATCTCGCAAATGAACGTATTCTTCAGAGCGAAGCTTGGTCTGATTCAAACGGATGAATATCAAACATTCTGTTTCGATTTTTGCATACATATCTATGCTGTACTGGTGAAATAATTGACGGCATTTCAAAATGTGATTGTCTTCATTCTCTTGAATCATTAATCGATATGAATAAAAGTTCATTGTGCTGCATTTCATATTTGTTTCTTCGCCACTGACTGGATTTATCATCTTAACCTTGAAGTGATATCCATTGGCACCATCCCAAAAAATGATTGGATATTGCAGGGAATCATAGCATCGATGAGTTTCTGCAACTGTTGTCAATTGTTCGTTTCTCCGATGAAGAACAATATCTCTAGATTGGAATTGATCTCCGACTATAACAATTGCCACTTCATCTATAGTTGGAGCATTGAATCTTCGCACATGTTCTCCAGCAGGCATTTTGTCAGCATGAATAACAATCTTGTGTGCATCAGATGGCATCATGTCAATTGCTGTTTTGAACAAATGCACTAAATTCTTTTTTTCGTGAAGTAGCTCTTGCAGTTTGGGAAATGATGGACCTTTGTATGCCGGTATAAATTCCGCAGCGTGCATTCAATTCATCATTGCCATCACCGATGAAATACATTTGTAGGAATTTATGTTGACCATCTGGGAACGGAAGCAGGGAGCTGGCTTTATGATAAATTTGTCCTTTCACTTTAAAAGTTGACATGAATTGAGCTGTTACGATTTCTGCGCCGAACGATGTCATTTGGAAGCATGAGTTGTATTTCCTGATGTTAGATAGGAAATGCTTTGATTCGGCGGTATATCCGGTAAGCAAAGTTTTTAATGGCTCTGGCGGTTCTCCAAGTTGAGACAGTTTAATTTTTCTGGCGGCGCAACACATTCCTTTCATTTCTCCATTAAATTTTAGAGCCTTGCAATAAGGACACACTTCAGTCATAGTGCCGATGAGAACATGCTGGCTCAAACTATAATCATCAGCTGGGTTGTACCGGAATGCAAGGTGATTGTAATTGCGTGATTGCTGAGCACAGAGTCATGTTTGACGCTGATCTGCTGTTTCTCGTTGACGTCTCTCTTATCCACTCTCAGCTTGTCATGTTCATTCTGTTGAGAACAAAGCAGATCTGAAGCTGCAGAACGCGATTGCCGTGCTCGCAACCGTGCATCCTCAAGTCTGGCTGTACGTCACTCTGCTGCTTCCTCAGCACATATTTGAGCCATTCTTTGTCTGTTTCGCTCATTCGCTGATGCCTGTTCTTCCTCAGTTTGATTTGCAATTACTCGTCACACTGCTTCCGCCACGTGAGTACGGCGACCTAAGTTTAATCTTCTGCGAGGCATTATATGGATGAACTAAAGCAGATCAATTGCACTGAAAAAGAAGAAAGAAAGTTATACCAAAACATATAAAATTGCAAAACATTAAAAAAGGAAAAAAACACGAACTAAAAAACAAAGAAAAAACAAAAAAAATAAAAAATACTAATGAAATATTTCAATTCAAATGCAGATCAATCGATACAGCTCAATTCCACCATCAATTGCACTGACTAATATGAAAAACAGTAAGAAAAATGAAATGAAAAACAATGAAAAAATAAAAAAATAAACTATACTCATGAAATGAATGCTATGGTAAAAGACACAGCTCACTTCCAATGCAATGTCACATGAAAAAATTAAATCAAAATGAAAATAAATCGAAATCTATGAAAATGCAATTTAACAATGCAATCGGACACATTGAAATGGAATCAGAAATTGGAAATTTGGAAATCGAAATGGATCAGAATCGAAACATTGAAATGGAATTGTAAAATATTTAGTATAACGTGTTGCTTTTACATCCAACAGATGGCTGTTTTTCAAAAAGCATGTTTTTACCTGTCACAGGTGTGACATCTATATAATAGTAGGTAGGTATATAAAAACACACGCATATTTGAATGCAACGTGTGACATCTATATAATAGTAGGTATATAAAAACACGCACGTATTCAAATGCAACATTGTGTGAAAATTTCAAAGCAATCGGTGAAGAACTTTCGGAGATTTAAGATTTTGAACAAATGAACATTTACATTTTTATATATATATATATATATATATATATATATATATATATATATATATATATATATATATATATAATGCTACTGCTATCTGTATGCATTACTTAGAAGTGTACTGATGGCATGGGCATGATTGTCAGTGCATTTCACAGGTACACATGATTGGCAATAGCTTAAAATGGAATATTATTTGTTAAACCTGTACACATTTTCAGGGACAGTTCATTTGGTAGCACTTTTAGCATTTCACTGATGGTTTTTAGCAACGTGTCATTTGCCTGTTCTTTTGGGGGGGTATGAGCAAAACTGCATTTTTGTTTTGGCACAAGCAAGGATATGTTGCTATTATTACTCTCTCCCTTGTTTTGTATCCAACCTTGCTTTGTGTGTGAATGTAATATGTTATAACCACACGATTCCTGTTGTTCATATTTCAAATTGAGCTGTTCACACCCAGATGTGGCAGGTCATGGTATAATGGTCCTGGCTGTCCTCCATGTTCATGCATCTGACTGTGGGTGTAGACATGCCAGTGAAACTCCTGGCAGAGCCAGTTCTTGTATTCGGGTATGACAACGATGACCTGCAACCTCTACCATGCATGGTCACACCTGTTTGACATACCAAGATGGAGAGCTAGCACAGAGCTTGGCTGTGTTCATGCAGGCATTTACTCACCAATTCTACCTGGAAGACCCATACAGAGACACACATGCAACAGTTACATGGCTCAGCTGTGAAGCTTAAAACTCATTTTGTCTCACTGATCAGTTGTTACTTTAACAAAATGTCTGTCTGCTACTCTTTCTTATTCACACATTCTCATCAACTTTTTATGTCAGGCTAGCCTTCTTGCCCCCCCCCCCCCCATGCAAAACCCTGTGCAAGTGATGATAACTGTGCCATATGTCCAGATAAAAAAACACCCAAACCAGCCAAAGGTTACCCAGTAAGAAAAAAGTAACTGCAGTGGAAAATACAAACCAGGTAACCACCAGGACTGTCAGCATATAAAAAACTTTTATTCAGAACATACAGGATAAGCACTTTCACACAAACTGTGCTTCATCAGATCCATCAGTACAAGAAAACTAAAGCACTTTATATATTGAAAGCAATTAGCAACAACCAATAAAAACATTAAAACAATTACTGGTGCAAACTACGTTTCTTTAAAATCGGCTTTAAAGGTACAGCAGCATTAATACCAGGCAGCTTGACTGCCTGCAGCCTAACAATCCACTTAGTCTCAGCTATCTCAAGCCTATTATTAAAGTCCCCATCTCTTTTATTCATGCATACTATCTGTAGTGCTAAAAACTCAAAACTGTGTCCAGGTTGCATAGAAATATGCTTTGCTAATGCATTAAGCATATCCTTGTGTCTAATGTCACTTTGATGCTATAATATACATTCCTTCAGCATCCTCACAGTTTTCCATACATAAAATGAAGTGCAATTTTTGCACTTAGCTAAGTATATTAAACCTTTAGACTTACAGTCAACATTGAGCTGTCCACACCCAGATGTGGCAGGTCATGGTATCATGGTCCTGGCTGTCCTCCATGTTCAGTTAGCAGCAGTGCATCTGACTGTGGGTGTAGACATGCCAGTGAAACTCCTGGCAGAGACAGTTCTTGTAGTCGGGTATGACAATGATGACCTGCTACCTCTACCATGCATGGCTCACACCTGTTTGACATACCAAGATGAAGAGCTAGCACAGAGCTTGGGTGTGTTCATGCAGACATTTACACACCAATTCCACCTGGAAGACCCATACAGAGGCACACACACAACAGTTACATGGCTCAGCTGTGAAGCTTAAAACTCATTTTGTCTCACTGACCAATTGTTACTTTATCAAAATGTCTGTCTGCTACTCTTTCTTACTCACACACTCTCACCAACATTTTGTGTCAGGCTAGCCTTCTTGCCCCCCCCCCCCCCATGCAACACCCTGTGCAAGTGATGATAACTGTGCCATATCCCCATTTTTTATCTTTTGGATTCAGGGATAGTTAAGCTTTGTATCTGATGCTCAGGGTGCATACATGAGTTAGTGCTTAGTATATCTGTATTTGTGATGATAAATTGGTCATTGTACCTTTGACTTGTATTGGTCTTAGATAGTTAGGCAGTTGATAGCATCAAACTTTTTTGCATTAGTATTGTTAATGATTTTGTGAGGGTTGTGAAGTCTGAAACTGAAATGTGTCTCATTACTTTCTAACTTCTCTCTTTCATGATTTCCTAGTACAAATGTATGGTGCTAAGCTGTGGGCATTTGGTGACCATCAGTACTTTTGTGAAGTATGACTGTGTGAGTCCTTGTTGCCTGAGGCCTACTACTTAATAATGAACACATATAAGTCATACAAGTCTCTGCTGTCACATGCTAAGGTAATTTTTGCACAAAGCACCCACCTTTTACTTGCTTACAGTACCAAACAACAACATGCAAGGATTTGCAATGCATTTGTTATTACAAAATATACTCCAGGTTCAACACTTACCTTGTAAAACCATCAGTTGCAACAGTTTTAGTTCAGGGCTGACTCTGTCAAATGCTAGCAATACACAGCCATTACATGGTTAGGTAAAGGTTGTGAGCATTGCCTGGCATCAATGTTACTGTATATTTGTCATAAAAAGAAGGTTTTAGCCCCTTAGGTGGTGAGAAAATGTGCTATGCATTGCCTCTTAACCAATGCAAGGCATATTGAGCATGTCTACATCTGCCTACACCCATGACAGCTGCTGGATCACCCACTGATGCCACACCTGTGTGTGGCTGTTTTGACCTTGCCATTGGTGGAGGAATATGTGCCCCTTTCCCTTGGTGAGCCGGCTGAAGCTGTTTTCTCAGGATGATGTTTTGTAGCATGGCACATACAATGACAGTTTCAGTACATGTACGTCTATTGTACGGCAGGGCTGCCCCAAATGTATCCAGGCACTGGAACCATGACTTCAGCAGTCCAGACATATGCTCTATGATATTTCTGGTTTGAGTGTGTGCCTCATCATGACATTCTTCAGCAGGTGCGTCTGCATTTCTGATGGCTGTCATCAGCCACTGTCCCACTGCATAACCTGCATCCCCCAGTAAATGACCCTGTGGGATATCCCCCCTAGTCGATATCTGATACAGTTGGGAGTTATGTCAGATATGTGAGTCCTAGTAACTGCCTGGGTTGCCAGCACACATTTTCAAGATGATTTACTTGACATTACGCATGACTTAACAGCTACTAGAGTTGAATCCCTTTCTATTTATGTACAACCTTCACTGTTACCTGGGTGGTGCCTTAATTTCTATATAATGTGCAATCTATGGCACCCAGTACTTCAGGGTAGTGTGCTACAGGCTAGAACACCTGCATATTTCTTGCCCTGTCCTCAGGAATATGAGGAAAATATATGTGGTCATCAGCATGCTGTAGCATAGCATTCAGGAATTGATGGATGATTCTGGATGCTGATGCCTGTGACACACCCAGCATGTCCCCTGTTGGCTTCTGAAAGGTGCCTGCAGCTAAAATTGAAGTGCTACACATACTTCTGTCTCCACTGGAATGGGTTCCCTTCAGTTTGCTCTGGTTCTGAGTTGATGATGACAGAGGTTGCAGAGTTCCTATAGTGTCTCCATCCACCATGTAGCACTCCACAATTTCCACATCATGTAGATTGTGATAAGTTAAATGGGGTCTGAAAACTCTTCTTCTTGGCTTGGCTTATTAGCAATAACTACAACATAGACTTCAGCCTGTTGCATATACACATGAATTAAAGCAATAGCAACCCCTAACATTGTTGCTGTGTAGACTCCTTTCTGTGGCTGTATTCCAATGGGTTTTGGAATTTGGAGGGAAAACCAGCAACAAGTCTACATGGTTACTTTATAGCTTGTTGAATAGCTCATCTGTCTTGGATTGGTTGATTAGCATATAATTCAGCTGCTTATGCTGTAATTAGCATGTCCTGGTGTTTACCTTGTATGCATGGTTCTGCTTGGCTCTGCACTCTGTGTAGAACCACTTACTGAATCCAAAACAGTCTGCTACCATGTGTGCTTCACTCTGTGCATACAGCGTAAATGGCCCATGTAGGCTTTATTGGATCTGTCCGACTGACTCTAATATTACCTTACTTCTACGTTTGTAAGCCATTTTGGCATGCACTATCTTACTCAGTGTAAATTAATTTCCATTTCTTGTTGTATCTTCTGTGCACATCCTTGGACTTAATTGTTTCAGTTACCAAACTTGGGTAGCTGAGTTCCATGTTAAACCTGAACTGCTGTTGGAGATTTGTAGTCTATAATAGATCTCTTGTTTTTAAAGCATAATTTTATTTGCTTTTGTAAGGTATTTTTGTAATATATGTTGTATACTATTTTTGTATACGTCTCTAGCTTAATTTTATAAACTTTTCCACCTTTTGATCATATGTCTACCTGCATGGTCTGCCATAACATTAATTATGCTTGAAATGCATTTAATCGTTGTAGATTTATGGCAAATGTGCCTTCAGTTTTTGTCACAACACACAGAGATCTTATGAGGCTGCAGGTTATTTCATCTGCAAGACTGTTAATTCAATTTATACTGCCTCATGTATTTCCTGTAAAGCCTTTTACACTTTGTGAACTAAAAAGCCCTTAATAAACAGGTGTATGAGCATAATTATGTCATTAATAATAGGAATACTAAGAATGGTTTGTTTAAAAATTCTGAAAGTTATCACAATTTGAAGAGGTAAGGCAGGATTCAATAAAGCCTACATGATAATTTTGACCATGTGCGCATCACAGAGTGATGCGCACATGGTTGTGAAAAGTTTTAGATTTAGTAAACTCCTCATAGCGGCATGCACTCAAACATGCAAACACAAAAACATTTGTGGCATGTAAATTACAGCATAAGTAGCTGAAATGTATGCTAATGAAGGAAATCAACACGGTGGAGTAATTCAATAAGCTGTAAAGTATCCATGTGGACTCCATGCTTATGTTGGCCATGTATGCGAAAGTTTTCCAAATACAACCACTCAAAGGAGTCTACACGGAAACTAGAACAAGTAATTGTCCATACATTTGCACAGAACAGACCCTAACATATAATCTCACACACATTATGACATTATCAGACATGCTGGATGCTAGAAAATTATATTAAGAATAGCAACAATTCCTTATCAGGTGTCATGACATAAATGACGCTTTGCACCCCCACCCGTAAATGAATAATGTAATTGTAATTAATGTAGACAGATAACAATGTAAACCCCATGAAACATAGAATCCCAAACCTGAATTCCTCTGTGCAGGTATATACACCTGAGTAATATCCTCGCTTGACTGTACAGCATTGGGCTTCCCTTCTGCCTACATGATTACCAACCATGTAGATTCAGGGTTGTCAACATGGTGAATATGCAAATGAGGTCAAAACTCATTAAAATTGCTGAATCCCAAAAAACTTGTAACTGTGTAGGGATGTTCACCTCATATAGGCACTTCTACAGTGCTCATGTTGAATGCATGACAACAGTAAATTATGACATCAGGGGAGTGCATCAGATTACACTTACAGAGGTGTACATGTAAAATGTGTGTGTGTGTGTGTGTGTGTGTGTGTGTGTGTGTGTGTGTGTGTGTGTGTGTGTGTGTGTGTGTGTGTGCCCAGCCAGAAGAGCTAGCGTGTGTTGTGCATTTACCATCCCAATCCCATAAATTGACAGTATTTTGATACTTGCACTGCCCTACGCATCCATTTCAGGCAGGTATCCCACCATTTCCTCTCCAACATACGGTGTTGATGTCATCCACTATACGTTGACCTGCAGGCATGTAAAAGTCAGACTTCCAAAGTGGTGTTTATTAGAGTACTGTGTTCTATATTGTGTGTACTTAGATAGGTAGTGGTTCTGTTCTCACTGCAGTCATTTGGGTATGTGTGCGTGCCCAGCCAGAAAAGCAAGTGTGTATCCTGCAGTTACTGTCCCAGTCTCATAAATTGACAGTGTTTTGATACTTGCACCTGCCTACACATCCATTTCAAGCAGGCCTCTCACCTTTTCTCCAATATGCACTGCTGATGTCATCCATTACAAGTTGATCTGCAGCCACATAAAATTCAGACTTATACTGTGGTGCATGTATAGAGTACTATGTTCTATGGTCTGTGTACCTTAGGTAAGGGTTCTGTTCTCACTACAGTCAAGTGTATGTGTGTGTGTGTGTGTGTGTGTGTGTCTCTATTCAGCAGAGTAGATGTGCTATCCTACAGTTACTTATCCAATGACATGTCTTGCTAATCTTTTGATACTTGCACTTGCCTATACATCCATTTCAAGCAGGCCTCCCACCTTCTTCTCTTCAATATGCACTGCTGATGTCACCCACTATAAGTTGATCTGCAGCCATGTAAAAGTCAGAAATATACTACGGAGCTTCTATAGAGTACTCTGTTCTATAGCCTGTGTACTTAGGAAGGGGTTCTGTTCTTACTGCAGTCAACTGGGGGTGTCTCTACTCAGCAGAGTAGTTGTGCTATCCTACAGTTACTTCCCCAATGACATGGCTTGCTAATCTTTTGATACTTGCACCACAAGCCTACACATCCATTTCATGAAGCCCTCTCAACCTCTTGTCTCTCACATGACCTGCTGATGTCATCCACTATAAGTTGACCTGTAGACATGAGTGGCCAAATGGTTAAGGTGTTTGCCTTACAAACACAAGGTGCAGGGTTTGAGTCTCACAAGGGATAATTGGCTAGGCTTAAAATGGCTCACAAGGGCAGTTAGCCTAGTACTAATCTATGAACCTATGAACCTATGAACATGTAAAAGTCAGACCTGTGCCGTGGTGCTTGCATATAGTACTGTGTTCTCTAGTCTGTGTGCAGTAGGTATGTGTTCTGTTCTCACTGCAGTTGTGTGTGTGTCTGTGTGTGTGTGTGTGTGTGTGTGTGTGTGTGTGTGTGTGTGTGTGTGTGTGTGTGTGTGTGTGTGTGTGTGTGTGTAAAATGTTACTTGACATTACAGAGATCCCTTTCCACCAGCATGTGGGACACTGTTATTACCATATGCTCAACAGACAATGCTGATGTAATCAGCTATATCACATTATTTCATATAGAACCATCTCACCAGGGCAGGATCAGACACTGGCCTGAAGCCCAGGCAGACATCACCTGAGGTTCATAGGAGGTTACTAGGCTATTGGTCTTAGGGCCTTTTTAAGCCTAGCCATGTTATACAATTGTTCCCTTACTGATCAACTTGCATGGTCTATATTTGCAGTGCAAGTATATGATCATCACAGACTGTCCTCATCCAAGAGGGACATGTGTGAAACACCTGGGTTAAATTTATGGTCTCCCATCCAGTTGTCTAAGCGACACTTAAATAGGGTCCTTGAGGAGCTCTGTTTTATGTGAACTGGGTTTTTTCCAGAGAAATAACATATTTGTCACTCCAGCATGTCCTGTTAATGTCACAGGCTAGATTAAGATTCCTAGAGTTATCCTTGTCCCATGTGACTTGTGGATGTGAAGCATTTCTATCAGGCCTGGGTCTGAGACTATTCTGTAGGCCAGGCACAAGCCACCTCTCAGCAGCCTATAAGATAGAGAGTACAGTGACATGGCCTTCATTCTGTCCATGCAGGTCATGTGTTGCAGGCCCTGAATTGTCTTGATGAAAAACCTCTGAGGTCTCTGCAGCTGCTGCAGGTGTCTGGTGAGGTACATACACAAGAGAGTGTCATACTCTGTTAGTGGTCTGATGAGGGATGAGTTCAAAGGAGTTATAACATCTTTAGCTCTGGGTGTGATGCCCTTACTTATGAGCTGTGTAACATAGAAGGCCTTTCTTGCCACTGTGGACACATGGTGATCAAAGTCAAGGTTTTTATCAACATGTCTTCCCAAATCTTTCACCACAGGTTTTCAGCTAAGGGGCATACTGTTAGTATTGTAATATGCAGGGACTTCCCCTTGGCTGTAAAGGTTGATAACATTATTTAGCATTTATTTTGAGTCTGTGGCTTTGGCACCAATCTTTTGTCTGTGTAAGGCCTTTTTGAAGTATGTCAACATCATTGGGGGACTCAATGATTGTATTCAGTTTGCATTAATTGGCGAACATGGTAAGCTACAGGCCATTTATTTTCCTGGACATCTGAGAAATACAGTCCAACCAGTAGGGGCCACAGGCCAAATCCTTGTGGTACACCAGTGGTAACTGGTCTGCTGCTACAGGTGAAATCCCAAATTTGACTGTATGTATTCTGTCGGTGATCCAGTTGGCTGCTCATCTTGTGACATATGGGTTCATTCCCAGTCTTTAATTTCTCCAAGTCTTCTGGGTTTCTAATACCATGACAGAAATGGACCCCATTCCTAAGTCAAAGTATGATTAAAGTTCATGAAATTAGTATTGTGTCAATCTTTGATGTCAGCCAAAAGTGCTCTTCGGAGTACCCGCAATGTGCCCAGTAATGACTCCTTCTGCAATTCGTATGGAGTTACATGGATTGGTAACATATCTAAATATGATTGTAGATTCTTTTTATAAGACCCATTGCTCCTACTACTATTGGAACTGACTGAGTGTCTTTCTTCCACATTGCTCTCATTTCTGCCTGCAGAACCTGATATTTTATGACTTTGTGTCTCTCTGTACGCAAGACACTGTAGTCACTGGGTGTTGATTTCAATGATCAATGCTACTCATCTTCTTTTCTTGAACCACTATATCCAGTTTTCTAGCATCTATCTTTTGAACTGTTGGTAATAGGTGGTGCCATGTGATATAAACTTCATCATTTCCTATGATACTTTGTGGCTCATGTTTGCAGTGTTTTTCAGCCACTTCAATATCATAATGTTTGCACAATCCCCAGTCCAACAATCTTGCCACATTATTATGTCTTTCAGTATACAGTCCTTCTGCGATTAGTATGTCGCAACCTGCAACAAGGTGTGCAACTGTTTCCAATTCGGTTTTATAAAACCTACATTTGTCTGTTTCTCCCACATGTTCAATGGACTTTGTAAACCAATGTGTACATAGCCCACTATCTTGGGCTGCCAATATTAAACTTTCATCTCTTGGTTTCAATTCGCCTCTCCTTAGCCATTCCTGAGTTCGTTCCTGATCAACGAGGTTCTTCCAGAAGTTTTCTTTACTTGCAACTATATTTATGCTTTTTCCACATTTCTTGCCTTCTCATCTGGTCCTTTACCTTATATTCTTTCTTTTGTTGTTTGGCACATTCAGTTGCTGCGTGATTTTTATCCACTTCTGGACTGATTTCTATTCCTGCTTGTCACGGATATGCTTCTGCTGAATTAAGCAGAGAAGTCATCTTAGATTTATTCTCCTCATGTTTCAAAACTTTCACTACATTTGGGTCTTGTGAGGTTAGCAGATATGTGTGGATTCACACGATTGTAGATCTATACATATAATCAATTTCAAGGAGCCCCATCCCTCCTTCAGAACGGGGAATATATAATCTTGGTATGCACTGATTTTTATAAATCATTTGGTGAGCATGACGCATCCTTCTTGTTTCCTATCTACTCTAGCCAACACATTTTGGGGCCAGTCAAATCCCTCCTTCAGAACGGGGAATATATAATCTTGGTATGCACTGATTTTTATAAATCATTTGGTGAGCATGAAGCATCCTTCTTGATTTCCTATCTACTCTAGCCAACACATTTTGGGGCCAGTCAATCACTCCAAAAGTGTAAGTTAGGACAGGAAGAGCAAACTGGTTTATAGATTGAATTTTGTTCTTAGGTGTCAGAGCTGTTTTCAGGATTAATTTATGTCTTCTGATATATTCCTTACTAAGTTTTAGTCCCATTTGTTCATGTTTTAGTGTTGATCCTTCATCAGTTCCCAAGTATTTATACACTCCGTCTTGCTCAAGTTCTTTTATATCACATTCCTGTCCCAAACTGCTATTTTCCTGACGTTGCAGTTTTCATGCTTAAAAGGTTGCTTTTGCACATTTATCAAGACCAAATGACATTCTTATATGATCTGAAAAAGTTTTGACAACTTGCAGTTGTGCTTTCAGTTCCTCATCTGATGAGCTATACAGTTTTAAATCATCGACAAAGAGAAGATGAGAAGCCTTTACACTTTGTTGTTTTCTAGGAGCCAAATTATAGCCATGGCCGAAGCTATTAAGTAGACAGCTTAATGGTTTAAGGGTAAGGCAGAATAGCAGCAGTGACAGAGAGTCACTCTGGAATATCCCCATTTGAATTTTTATCTCTGGGATAATAATTTGTCCTTTATCATGGCTTAATTTCAAAGTGGTCTACCACTGTCTCATGGTCACTGCAATGTAATCAATCAGTGTAGGGTGTATCTTATACATTTTTAAGCACTCTTTTATCCATGAATGTGGGATACCATCAAATGCTTTTTTGTAGTCAATCCATACCATACTTAGATTCTTCCTCTTTTTACACTTCTCCACTATGACTTTATTTAACAACAAATGATCCCTTGTTCCATATAACTTTCTTTTACTGCCCTTTTGTTCTACTGCCATAATTGAGTTTTCATCTAAATGACTACAAACTCTGTCAGCATCAATTCCTGTGTATAGTTTATATGTTGTCGGAAGGCGAGTTATTGGTCTATAATTTTTAGGGTAGCTTGCAGGTTCACTCTTAAGTAGGAGCATTGTTTTTCCTGTTGTTAACCAGGTTGGTGTCTGTTTGGGGTGTGCATATAAATAGTTCTTACTTGCGGCTAAATCGTCATGCAAAGATGTTAATATTTTAAGCCAAAAATCAGGTACTGCATCTGGACCTGGGGTTTTCCAATTAGAGGCTTGTCTTAACTTTGTTTCAGTCTCTCTGGCTGTTACATCATCCCATTTCATATCCTGTACCTTTGAACCTCTTATTCTTTTATTATCTTATTCTTTCTTTAACTTCCTCTATCCATTTATCATCTTTGTTATGTTCCACAGGCTCTTCATAGATACTTCTCCAAAAATCTATCTATTTCTACTTTTTTTGGCAGTCTCCAATGCTCTATAAAACTTTTTTGGATCATCAATAAATTGTTTGTTTTGTACTTTTTCTTTATCTTTTATTTTGTATCTTCTAAGTCTTTCCGCCTGTGCTGAAATTTTTAGTTTGTTTTTTGCAATAGTACATGATACATCCTGGTCTGTTCTAATACTGCACACTGCTTTTATCACATCTATTTTTCTTAGTATTTTTGTTGATCTATTCCCTCTTCTATAATCTTCTAACAGTGACACTTCTTGTCTTAACTGCTTTATAGTTTTATCTATTCGATATTTCCATGATGGTATTCGATTTCTCCTCTTCCTTTCCCTCACTACTCCATGTTCTTGTGGTAGAACATTATCAGTTATTAATTTAGCTGCACAGTAATATATCCTGTTTACTTCTGTTATGTCACATGGGTCTCTATGAACAGTCCTAATTACTGTATTCATTTGTTTTATCAAAATTCTGACTTCTTGGGTTTTATTAACCTTTTGCAGTCTATTTCTTTCACTGATCGTGATATACCTTTCTATGTCTAGTAAATCAAGTAACTCTTCTCTTAGCTCATTTTCTTCCAAACTAAGGGCACACCCCTTGTTTTCCAATTCCTGCAGGCATTCTATAGAAGATTTTATAGCATCTTCCTGTGGCACATTCCCTTCAACTTCATCATATGGGAACTCACTGGCCTATCACTCATCTACATTGACTGCATCAGAGTTTCCAGCGTTTCCTGTTCCTTCCCTTGCTGTCTAGCTTCAAGTGATATTTAAACTGGTTTCCTTTGGAAGGCTCCAAATTATCTTCATATGGCACCTGACCATTTGCAGGTACTCCATGACTCACTTTCTATTTCTTTAATTTCTCCATTACTGATCTCCTTTTCTACTTTTCCTCTTTGTCTTCTTATTTTTTTGTATTGTAAAGTTGTCCATGTCTGTATTCCTTTTTCTGTATTTCTCTTCAAATATCTTTGGTGCTGCTCTTTTTGTAGTGGTTAGTTTTACTTTTTGCTTTGCATAAATATTACACCATACTGAATCTCTTTTTCTTTCCCATGTCCAAATGTATTCTTCAGATGTTTCCTGATCTTCAGATTTCTCCCTACTTTGGGGCTTCACTCCATCCTGCTGTGATGTAACCTGAGCTAGGCCTTCTACACCAAATTCTTCACTTCACAGGCACTCCATAACTTTAACTTCTATTTTTTTAACTTCTGCTTTACTAATCTTCTTTTCTACATGCCATCTTTGTGATGTTATTTTTTTATTGTGAAATTTTCCATATCTGAATGCCTTTGCCTGTATTTCTCTTAGAATATATTTGGGCTGCCTTCTTCACATTGATTAATTTGCATAAATATTGTACCATATCAAATCTCTCTTTCTTTCCCATGCCCATATTTCTTTTTATATTTTTCAAATATCTCTTGGTTTTGTTGTTTATATTTTCTCACTTCCTCAGATGCTTCTTTTTCTAAACAGGTCATGACCTATATACTGTTTTTCTCAAATCTGTTGTATCAATGAACACAATTTTTCATTTGAAGCTTCTGGCAGTTTTTCTTGCGGAAGTATTTTTCTTTCCTCTAATTTCTCTCTTAATCGTTTTGTATATCTTGTGTCCAGAAATTCTGGGCTTTTGGCGAAATAGTAACAATACATAATTCCCAGCTGTGTGAGTTTATCAATGATGCCTAAGTAGGGAATTGTGTCAAAAGCCTTGGCTAAGTCAATTTAGGGTGTATGCAGTGTTTGCCTTCATCCAGGGCTTTGATGATATTCTCAAAGTCATCCATCCACCAGGTTTTAATAAGCATGATCTACACTTAACAAAGCCAAATTGTGTGAGGACAATAACTTGAAGGTCACCTATGTCTTTGTTGATAAGTTCCATGATTATTCTGTCCATGGCCTGGCAGATACAGGCTTAGGGGTCTATAGTTCCCAGTGTTGGTTGATGGATTCCTGTTGTGCAAGGGAATTACTGTTGCTGTGTTCCATTCTGCTGGGACAAAGCCAGTACTTACACTGTGGTAGAAGATAGTGTCAACTAGTTCCACTAGGTCCTGTTTCAGACCATTTAGCAGGCAGCCTGAGATGTTATCTGCTCCCATAGAGGTGATTTCTTTGTCCATGGAGAGAGCAGTTATGAACTACTCTTTGGAGATACTAGGTAGAGGATTGGTGACAGATATGCTTTGGGATATATCTGGCGGGGACACAGGGGAGGTGAAGTTTACCCCAAACTGTCTGGTAGCAGGTTGGTGATGTCCTCAGGGTCAATATGAGTTGTATTGTCCACTACTAGTTTGGCAGAAAGTTGGCCTTTCACTTTTAGATTTCTGTGGATGCCAACTCCAAACTGAGCTTATCACTGTACCAACCAAAAAAAGACTTGTGACACAGAAGTAACTTTTATTTCAATTGTTTTACTCTACAACAGCATTCAATTGGTCATATAACAAAACCTACCTGGAAGCTCTTCCTGGGACTGAGGAGGAGGGGTGCCCCCATCAATCACTTGTTGTGGGCTACTCTCCTGTGAGTTGTCCTGTTGTAGAAGATTTGTCATGAATTCCTCTTTGGGGGTGAGAGCTGGTTCTGCAGCAGGGACACCACTGGTTGCCCTCTGGTCTCGGGCAACAGCAGCTGCACGCCTCTGTGCAATGTTATCACGCCAGTGGCCCTGTGGTGCACCTGCTCATAAGTCTGGCCTTGGCCACTCACAGCATTCACATTTGCAGGGATCTACTGCCATAGTCTCAGCCTCTCTGGCATTTTGGGACAACCCCTTCTGAAAAGAAAAACGCCATGCTGATGGAGTGCAATAACAATTACCATATTCTCAGCCTCACTGAAGGGGGGGGTCTGTTCCTCAATTGCATGTTTGGTCCTAAAAGACAACAGAATGATAATACACATAAGTATCACATAACTGCATAGTAACTGTTTCCAGATAAAATAGTAAAGGTAGGCAGTCAGGGGTCTATATTAGAACATCGAAATTTCACAATTTTGAATGTTTTAATATCGACCCCTATTCAGCGAACGCTGAAAATAGCGAAATGACAGAAAAACAAATTTTTTCCTAGGGAAAGAATTTGGTTGTCCATTTCTGTCATTTTGCTATTTTCAGCGCTGTGGTGGAAAATTACGGGTCGGGTTCAGGTAAGTGTTCGATTGGGCACAGGTTAGGTGAGTTAGGGTTAGGGCGCAGGTGAGGTGAGTGTGTGATAGTGACCAACCTTAGCATTAGGGTTTGGGTTAAGGTAAGTGGATAGTTAGTGGTGTTTGTACAGTTTAGTGTAGGGTTAGCTGTAAGATTTTAGGTGTATGTGTGTGGATTGCTGTTTGTTTGGTGTGCTTGTGTTGTGTGTATGTGTTTTGGAACAGCAAATTATTTTCCTTAGGAAAAAATTCACTGTTCTGCATGTTCGATGTTGTCAGCATTCGCTGAATTGGGGTCGATGTTAGAACATTCAAAATTGTGAAATTTCGATGTTCTAATATAGACCCGGCAGTCAGTAGCACCCACTAAAAAACATAAAACAGTCTACAGATGTGAAATACTAACAACAGCAGGATACAAAACAAAGAGATAGCAAGAGCAACATATCCTCTATGTGCCATAACAGTAACTCAACTGTGCTCCCCCCAAAGAGCAGTTAATTCTAGTTTGTGATATAACAGTAACTTCTCTTTGCTCCCCCACCCACTAAAGAGCAGGCACATGAACCATTTTGCTAATAAAGCACATTTGAAATGCTAAACATGCATTCAAAGGACCTGTCCCTGAAACATTTTACATATGTATCACACAGCTTACTATTTTCATGTATTGCCAGTGATTTGTACCTCTGAAATAGCTTGACAAACATAGCCATGCCATCAGTACACTTCTAACTAATGTATACAGATAACAATGTAAAAGGCTTTGCTTCACATTATTCATTAATATATTCCAACATATGCAGTATGTAGGTAACAAAATGACAGCACACCTGCCAGAGTTCAATACTCAGTAAAGATAGTTTGGGAAATATTTTGCTTTTCTGAACTTGTAGCAAGTACCCTCACCATCAGTTTGGTAGCTACACATTTGCCTTTTTATACATACCCCGGAAACTACTGCCACATTAGCCTAACGAGCCTGGTCTGCAAGGCTATGGAGCTTATCATCATGGAACTTATAAACAATGACATTGGTAATCTCCAAACTCAGGACCCCACCCAGTTCAGGTTTGTAAAAGGCAGATCATGTCTCCTAAACCTGACTGACTTCTTTGAAGCAGTCACCAAAGCCGTAGATGAGGGTAAGGTGGTTCACACAGCCTATCTAGATATCGCCAAGGCTTTTGACACCATCCTCCACTCTGGAATTATAGATAAACTCACTAAACTAGGTATAAATCCCTATGTCACAAGATGGGTTGCCAACTGGCTCACTGACAGAACCCACACTGTGAAAGTAGCAGAATCCAAATCCAGCTTCAGACCAGTGACAAGTGGAGTACCACAGGGTTCAGTCCTGGGTCCTCTCCTGTTTGGTATCTACTTCACTGAAGTACAGGCTAACACAGAAGGTCTTTGGCTAACTAAGTTCGCAGATGACTGCAAACTAGGAGCCATAATCAAAACTCCAAAAGATGTGGACATCCTACAAAAGGGCCTTGCTGAGACAGATGCCTGGTGTCAAAGCCATGGCCTCAAGCTCAATGCCAAAAAGTGTATTGTCATTCTTTTTGGTAAAAACTCAGTACCCATGAACTACCACATAGGTGGTAGTCTACTTAACACTGAAAGTGTGATAAGAGACCTTGGGACACAGGTGGATAGTAGTCCCTCCTTTGATAATCACATCACCACAGTAGTCAGGAAATCCTTCTATATGGCACACCTCATCACAAAAGGTTTCTCATCCAGGAAAAAAAGAGGTCATTGTTCCCCTCTACTCATCACTCATTAGACCCATTATAGAGTACAATGCCCCTTTTGGTATGCACCTAACAAGACATCTATAACAACTGGAAAGGCCACAGAAATGCCTCACAAAGAGGATTACCGGCCTCAAAGAGATGCCCTATGCAGACCGTCTCAAAAAACTGCAGCTTTACTCCATTGCATATCACCTACTCAGAGGCGATCTCTGCCTAACACACAAAGCTATATCAAACCCAGAGCTTTTAGACATGCTCCACTTAAAGAAATCCTGATCCCTATGAGCTACACGCTCTAGGGACCTAAACCTCATCACCACAATAAACAGAACATGCTGGAGGGATAGATTCCTGTCCCAGAGACTTCCCATACTCTGGAACAAACTACCTATCTATATCAAACAAAGCCCCTCATTAGCACTGTTCAAGAAAAATCTTGATGATTGGATGGGAGATAGGAAATTCACCCCGGGGATCACTTCTGTGGCTCTGCTCGACAGTGGCACAGGAAAATAATTTTCTTGGGTGGCGAAAGCCAGGGTACCTTTGGCTAGGCTTATATAGGCCCTAGGGCCAATAGCTTAGTACCTACCTATGAACCTATGAGTAGATTATTAATGGATTGCATCCTGTGTTTCAGAAATGCTAATTACAGCATAAGCAGCTGAACTGCATGTTAATCAACCGAGCTGGTGAAGCTATTCAACAAATTATAAAGCAGCCATCCATGCTGTTTTTTCCTGTGAATTTCAAATGTAGTCGAATACAGACACAGAAAGTCTACACAGACAGAATGTTAGGAGCTGCTGCTGCTTAACTCCATTTGTATGTGCTACAGGCTGCAGGCAATGCTGCTGCTGCTACCAATGGACCTAGGCTGAGACGGAGAAGAGTTTTCATGCCACATTTAACTTATCACAACATACAACAACATGGACATTGCAGAGTGCTACAGGGTGGACAGGGACACACTACAGGGACTCTGCATCCTCTGCCAGCCTCAACTTAGAGGCAGAGCCTTTATCTCCCCATGCAGTGGCTGTGTACTGCTTACATCACAGTCAGCCCTGAATTAACACACTGTGGCAACTGCTGCATTTACAAGGTAAGTCCTGAACATGTAGTGTGCTGTATAATAATATTATGAGATTCCCTTGTATTTCATCACTTGGTACAGTAACAACTACAAGGTGGGAGATTTGTACAGAAATGAATGTCACTTGTGACAGCAGAGCATTATTTGATGTGTATGTGTCCATTAGTAAGTAGTAGTAGGCCTCAGGCCTCAAAGATTCACACATTGATACCTCTCCAAAATAATGATGATCACTGTATGCCCTCAGTTTAGTACCATATGTTTGTTATGGGAAATCATAACAGAGAAAAGTTTGTAATTAAGGAGACACTTAGCAGTTTCCAGCTTAACCACTGTAGATCACTATGTATATATACCTTTAAGAAGCTTTCCATGGGCTTGCACAATTGTATAAATACTGAGCATGAGCGAGCCAGACTGCTATTTTGTAGAGGACTGTTGAGATGTAAGCATGCATGTATGTAATGGTCTGTCAGTTAATCAGTATGTTTATATTTATGTTGATGCTATCCATCCTGATGTGTTTCCACATAATAAAGCATTTAAATGAACTACCCACCTGTTTGTCTTTAATCATAACATAGGACGAGCAACATGGTGTCAGAATGGGATCTAGAATCAAGACTGAGAAGAACTCAGTTAATGTTGAAGAAATATAGAGGAATGGATCAAACCTACTGCACTTACAACTCTCAAAAACAGGTCAGAAATAAATTCCAGATACTAAAACTTGCTTAAATAATTTCTTACTTGAACAATAAAAAATGAAGCACTCAGGACACTCAAAACAAATTTCTAGTTAAACAAAATGTCCGAAATTGTGACATATTGATAAAAATATTTGAAATAGTTACAAAAATGTTAAAATAATGTCCAAATCGCATAAAATGTATAAAATAAGGAAATCGACCAAATTTTTTCATGATGTGCTACTTTTTTTTGCATCAATTAAAGCTATTCAAGATATCCAAAGTATACAAAGTGTTCGCATGTTTGTGCAGTATTACAGTGCAGTTATTTTGCAAAATACCCCCATTTCAGCATATTTCACAAAGTACAGTATTTCAAAGAGTTATTGTGCATATGAATGTTATTACAAGTACCTGGTGTGTGTGTCTGTTTGTACATAATTACAAGGGCCAGGACTGTATTGTGTTTTACTATAACTTGTTGGCATGGCAGAAGGCTTTCGCAGACCAGCTCCACTTCTGTTTGCTAATAATATTGCAGAGAATTGGAGAGTGTTTGAGCAAGGGTATGATATTTTCATACAAGCTGCATTTTCTGATAAAGATGCCTATACACAAGCATTTATTCTGCTTAATTTAACTGGTTCAGAAGTCATAGAAAGAGAGTATTCATTTGTGTATGCACCTGCTGTGTTTGCAGGAGAGGGGGAAAACCATCATATAGTGGTATCGGCTGAGACATGGGAAGACCCAAAGTGCTTAAAACGTAAATTTAGAGAAACATGTAACCCTCAAACAAATATTACAATGGAGTGGCACTTATTTACACAAGGGATCAAAAGTCTGGTGAAACTTTTGCAGCATATATAACTGACTTGAGAAATAAGGCTAAAACATGCAGATTTGGTGATTTAAGGGATAAGTTGATAAAAGACATACTTGTGTGTGGTATTAAAGATGATGCTGTGAGAAAGATTTTGCTTCATGATCGTGATTTAACTTTGAACAAGGCCATTGAGATTTATCAGACATATGAGCTCACAGGAAAGCATACAAATATGCTTACAAATGAGAAATTCATGCTTCCAGTATCTTCTAGTACTAATGTTGATAGTATGCAGCATGTGGTTAAAAGAAACAGGCCCAAGCACATAGCAGCAACTGTGAGTCCTGTAACAGTCCATGGTAAACCCTGTAGCTTTCTAGCAAATTCTAGAGCATGAACAGTCTCAGTAAAGCACAAGGGTGAGTGAGCAAACTCAAAGCATGTTCCCTCATCTAGCCTCATAGTCAACTGTTTTAATTGTGGTGTTAATTATGTCTAAAAGGGAAAAGTGCTTAGCATTTGGTCAGCAATGCCACAGATATAAAAACTGCAATCATTTCCAAAGATTTTGTAAATCAAAAGAGGCGCATTATTTTATTAAAAGAGAACATTCAAACAGGCAAGTTGATCAATTAGAAAGCTGTGACCCTACTTTTTGTTTTGATGATGTGTCTGTGCTTAATGAAACAGTTAATGTACTAGATTTATGGGCAATGAATGAATGAAAAGAAAAAAAAAATATCTGCTTTTACTGTATTTGTGTTTTTTCCTACTTTATTTTGCTTTTGCGTCATCTTAAAAGTACTCAATTGTATTTATTACTGCTTGGTGTAACTCATTCTAAGCCTTTTAGTTTAAGCACCTGGGCTTCAGACCAGTTTTACATTAAGAAGGTTTGTGGTCTGCACTGTAGTGGCAGAACAGGTAGCTTACATCCTTCTAAGTTGGGAACTGCTGATTGAGGGCTCAGTGTCTGTTATTCTAAAAGTGTATTAATTCTGGTTTAAGCACTTGGGCTTCAGGCCAGTTATTTTACATTAAGAGGGTCCGTGTTCTGCACTCTTGTGGGAGGAGAGGCTGGACTCTGTCCTACTGAGTTGGGAATTTCTGGTTAAAGGCTTATAGTGCCTGCATATATGAACTGCTTCTTACTGAAATTGGTACACCTTGTTTGCTGTAGCATAGACTAGATCCAGGCCTGCTGAATCTAGCTTTGTTTGTATAACTTGAGCACTAATCCAGGCATTCTTTAAAGTATTCAGTTGTATTTATTACTACTTGGTAGTAACTTGATTAAAGTGTAGCTATCATTTCTAAGTCTTTTGGATTAAGCACTTGGGCTTCAGACCAGTTGTTTTACATTAGGAAGGTTTGTGGCCTGCACTGTGGTGGCAGGACAGGTAGCTTACATCCTTCTAAGTTGGGAACTGCTGATTGAGGGCTCAGTGTCTGTTATTCTAAAAGTGTATTAGTTCTGGTTTAAGCACTTGGGATTCAGGCCAGTTATTTTACATTAAGAAGGATCGTGGTCTGCAATTTTGTGGGAGGAGAGGCTGGACTCTGCCCTTCTGAGCTGGGAATTTCTGGTTAAAGGCTTATAGTGCCTGCATATTCTAACTGTTTCTTACTGAAATTGGTACACCTTGTTTGCTGTAGCATGGACTAGATCCAGGCCTGCTGAATCTAGCTTTGTTTGTATGCTTGTTATTTGTTTGTTATTTCCCTGAAATGCTAATTTGACCTAAAACGCGGCCTTTCCGCACTTCTGTTGATCCCTAGTGATATCTGCATTGCTTACTGTACTTATTTCCTTGTTTCACTTGAAACAAAAGTTACTGTTTGTCGTTTTTGCATTTAAGTTACCTGTAACACATTGCATTTAAGTTACCTGGCACTTGCTCACTAAAGCAATTATATACGTCAGCACTAAAAAATTAAAATCACTTCACCCTCACAAACTCCCCTTAAGTACCTTGTTCCCCATTGGCCCTTTTTTTCAATTATAAAGGAATTCCCAATACTATTCTAGCATGTCTAAAGGTCAGTTGTCAATCTCCTCTCCGGTCCAGCTGGTGAATCTGGGAATCTTGAGGCAATGTTACAACTGCCTCATGTACACAGAGAACCCTCTCCTCCTCCCAACAAATTCCAACACATGTGAGAGATGCAACCATATAGCCAAACTGGAGGCTAAGCTCTCTCAACTCAGTACTGGCGTAACCAGTCAGGAGGAGAAGGAAACCACACTCACTACAATTCCAGTCTCACATAGACCTACCACGACAGCAAACCAAACACATAAACACACAAAAACATACTCGGAGGCTCTAAATAAAATTTTGCCTAAGCAGCAAAGACCTCCAAAGCAGACACCCAAGCAACCACTACCCCAAAACAAAACACGTGCAACACATAGCTCACAAAGCTAGTGTGCCGAACAGTCACAGCCCTTAAGGCTAAACAACACACCTGATACACTTGTAATAGGTGACTCTATCGTCAGGCACACTGATGTCCCGCTCACCAGGCTGAACAAGGAGAAGGTCATGGTGAGCTGCCTGTCAGGCGCTAGGATCTGCCACATAACACAAGCACTCAGGTCACACCAAGGCAAGTACAAATATGACACAGTCATTGTCCATGCTGGTGTGAATGACCTGAGACGTACCTCCCTGGACTACATGAAAAGAGACATAGAGGAGCTCTCTGAGCATGTAGCCCAGGCCGGTATGACCCTGACCTTGAGTAGCATCTTACCCTCACCAAGAATGATGCCACAATATGAAGACAAGATGATCAATTTCAACAATTGGCTTAAGTATTGGTGTCATTCAAAGGGGATCCAATGCCTGTCAGCCTGGGATGACATGCTCGACAAGCCACGATGCTTCACTAGGGACGGCTTGCACCTGTCACCCCTGGGCTTTTGGATATTGGCAAAGGCTCTTGCTACCCCCATAATGCCTTTCTTAGGCAAGGCTCAAAGGACAAACCCACCTCCATAGGTATCACAAGGGATAAGAAACTACGAGTAATTCTACTCAACGCCAGAAGTCTAAACCTCAAGATGCATGTACTCGAAACTCTCCTTAGCATGGAGAACATCGATATCTGTACAGTAACAGAAACCTGGTTCAATGCTCCCGAGAGCACTCCAGCACTACCAGGTTATACCTCATACCATGCTCTTCGGTCCCAAAACTTGAACCGAACCACAAAAGGAGGGGGAGTATCAATATTCGTTAAAGATACCCACACCTCCAGGTTGGTGGCACAGCACGAAGCATCAGAGACTATCCATGTGCAACTAACAGTGGGTAAAACTGCCTTCCAGTTTATAGCCTGCTACAGACCACCCTCCCAAACACAGTAACCCCACTCGGCCTTCTTGAGAATACTGGAAAATATGAAGGTCTCTCCAAACACCATTATATTGGGCGACGTCAACTACCCAAACATAGACTGGGAGCATTACTCTAGCTCCAACACCCTAGCCCAAAGGTTCCTAGAATTTATAAACTCAAATGCTATGGAACAACTTGCTACCACTCCCACAAGAGGGGAAAACATACTGGACCTGATCATCACCAACATGGGGACACTATGCTCCAGACCAGGAGTGTATCCCTCACTGGTAAGATCAGTCCATAAACTAATCTCACTGGATATTCACCCCGACCCCACCCCCTGCCCAGAAAACCACAGTGAAAAACTTCTCTAAAGCAAATTTCACACGCCTCAAAACTGAGGTGGAATCCTTCAAGGCCCCCGGGCCTGTGGAAAATACGTCCCAGACCGCAGAATCCTTTATAAATGCATTCTATGAACACCTTCAGGAATGCATGGATCATGCAATCCCAAATAAAACCAAGACCCAATCCTCCAAAGGCAGACGTCCTGTCTGGTGGACCCCAGCCATAAACAAACTATACAATAGAAGGAGGAAGCTACTACATGATAGAGCAAAATCCCAAAAAGGAAAGGCATCTCTGATCAGTATTAGCAAAAAACTATGGGCACTCATAAAATCGTCTAAGGCCAGCTTCGAGAGAAAAATTGCACAGGACACTAAGGATAATCACAAGGCTTTCTTTAGTTATGTTAGGAACCTGGGTGGGAATTCCCAGATTTGTTAGAATTAGTCCAAAATGACAAAAAATACACTGAATCCACAGACATTGCCAACATCTTAGCTGACAGGTTCAGTGCAAACTTCTCCCCACCCCCCTCCCCACCAAAAGGGCAAATATCTATCCCAACAGAGTGCTGTAGATGCTCAGGTAAGAGCAGCCCTCTCCAAAGCAAAAAACACAGCTTCAATGGGACCAGATGGTGTCCCGGGCTGCGTCCTACATGAACTCCAAGAAGAGCTAAACCCAAACATAAAACTACTGTTCAATCTCAGCCTTACTACAGGATATGTACCCAAAGAATGGCGTACAGCAACAGTGGTCCCTCTCCACAAAGGTGGTGCCTCAACGGATCCTGGAAACTATCACCTCATAAGCCTGACTAGCTTGGTCTGCAAAGCTATGGAGAGGATCATCATGGACCTCATAAATAAAGATATTGGGGACCTACAGACACTGGATCCTACCCAGTTTGGCTTTGTTAAGGGCAGATCCTGCCTCTTAAACCTGGTCGATTTCTTTGAAACAGTCACCAAGGTCATAGACAAGGGGAAGGTGGTCCACACAGCCTACCTAGACCTCGCAAAAGCCTACGATACAATACCCCACTCGGGCATTATAGATAAGCTAACCAGCTTAAATATAAACCCCTATGTCACTAGATGGGTTGCAAACTGGCTCAAGGACAGAACCCACATGGTTAGAATTGCTGGAGTCATGTCAGACTCCAAACCAGTTACAAGTGGCATCCCACAAGGCTCAGTCCTGGGACCTCTCTTGTTCGGTATATATTTCTCAGCAGTACAGGCCAACACAGAAGGACTGTGACTGACCAAGTTCACAGGTGACTGCAAACTGAGTGCCATAATCGACTCTCCAGCCGACACAAGCATCCTCCAAAAGGGCCTCATAGAAACAGACAACTGGTGCCAGAGCCATGGCCTCAAGCTAAATGCCAAAAAGTGTATAGTCATCCTGTTTGGCAAAAACAAAGTGCCCACAAATTACCACATAGGTGGTAATCCATTAAGTATAAAAGATGTCATTAGGGACCTGGGGACCCAAGTTGATAGCGATCTCTCATTTGACAACCATGTGGCCAAAGTGGTTAGAAAAACATTTTATATAGCCCACCTAATCATGAAGGGATTCACATCTAGATCAGGGGAGGTCATCGCGCCTCTTTACTCATCCCTCATCAGGCCCATAATTGAGTACAATGCCCCTTTTGGGATGTACCTTACCAGACACCTGCAGCAACTGGAAAGACCCCAAAAGTACCTCACCAAGAGGATCAAAGGGCTCAAACAGATGCCATATGCTGCCCGGTTAAAGAAACTCCAGCTCTACTCAGTGGCATACTGCCTGCTCAGAGGTGATCTGTGCCTGACGTATAAAGCCATGTCCAACCCAGAATTAATGGACATGCTGCACCTCAGAAAATCCAAATCCCATCGAGCTACACGCTCGAGAGACTTGAACCTCAGCCCTGAAATAAATAGGACATGCTGGAGGGACAGATTCATAACCCAGAGGCTCCCTTCACTCTGGAAGAAAATCCCAGTCCAGGTTAGGCAGAGTCCCACACTGACTCTCTTCAAGAGGAATCTTGATGAGTGGATGGGAAATTGTAGGTTTACCCCGGCTATCACTTCTGTGTCACTGTTAGACAGAGGCACAGTATACTAACCTCAAATAAGGGCATAGCAAAATTAATTTAAAATGGGTGGCGAAAGCCAAACACACTCTGGCTAGGCTTATAAATGCCCTAGGGCAGATAGCCTAGTATGAACCTATGAAGTATTTTGTACTGTTTGGATAAATAGAAGACCTATAGAGCTCAAAGATGACACAGGTTCAAAGTACAATATTATGTCAGCAGAAACATTTGCTAGAGTATGTGCTGGTGAGAAGCTTGATTTGGCAAAGTGTGTGAAGCTTGTTTCTTATGGTAGTGAAGAAATTCAAGCCAAAGGTTCAGTAGTGCTTTCATGTTACTCTGCTGGGAACAGCTATGACTTGCAATTTTACATAATCATAAGGCACGTACAGTCATTATTAGACCTCAGAGACAGTTTGAAAATGGGATTGCTTTCATTTAATAAGGAAGTCCACCATGTAAGCTTGAAAGATCACTGTTTTAATTTAACCCACCCCGGGATTCAGTAAACTTCCATGCAGGAATAGCTTATTCCTTCATGGAAATGATCGTTTAAGAGTAGCACGGCAGTGCGCCATGAATAGTAACGAAGGCGCACTGCCTCTTCTCCTAAATGGACATGGAGCGTGGATGAGTTCATAGCGTGTGTCTGAGATTAGAGCTCTCACAATATACATGCCCCTGCACTCAAGAATTGCCATTTGGCAATTACAATGAGTGAGAATGCTCATATAGGGGGTTGCCACCTTTTCAAATGCCCAAAGTGGGACTTTTAGTGTTCAAACATGACATGTTGTAGGACAAAACACACTCACAGCCATTGCAAAGGTCAAAGCCTCACTTTCCAGGAAAACACGAACCTCATAGCAACAGAAACAAGCCAGGATTTCTGTCAAATGTGCAGATGCATGCAGAAATCCACAGCAATAAGTGAAAGTTGTCCCTTCTTAGAGAAAATAACACTACAATTTTTTTTTTTATCAAACTGATTAAATTTAACCATAACTGCACGGGTTTGCTCATTGGTCAACTATGCATGCTCTAGCTTAAATGGCACAAGAAGGTAAATAGCAAGATTAATTCAGTAGAAGCAGTACTGCACTAGTGTAGTGGTTAGAGCATTCGCTTTCCGAGCAATCATTCCCATTTTGATCCTCACTGTAGTAAATTCCATTTTCCATGTGAAAGCAATTCATGAACATTATTTTTGCTGTATAACCTATCAGTATATATATATATATATATATATATATATATATATATATATATATATATATACGTACATACATGTTCATAGTTTCATAGACAGGTACTAGGCTATAGCCTGGCCAGCAAGGTTCCATAGCTTAAGCCACCCAAAAAAGTTATTTTCCTGTGCCACTGTCGTGCAGAGATACAGAAGTGATCCCCGGGGTGTATTTCCTATTTCCCATCCACTCATCAAGATTTTTCTTCAAGAGTGCTAATGAAGAACTTTGCTTGACATAGATGGGTAGCTTGTTCCAGAGTATAGGAAGTCTCTGGGACAGGAATCTATCCCTCCAGCATGTCCTGTTTATTGTGGTGTCAAGGTTTAGGTCCCTAGAGCATGTAGCTCGGAGGGATTTGGATTTCTTTAGGTGTAGCATGTCCAACAGATCTGGGTTTGACACAGCTTTATATGTAGGCAGAGATCACCTCGGAGTAGGCAATATGCTATGGAGTAAAGCTGGAGTTTTTTGATGCGGTCAATGTAGGGCATTTGTTTGAGGCCAGTAATCCTCTTTGTGAGGTACTTCTGTGGCCTTTCCAGCTGCTGCAGATGTCTTGTGAGGTGCATTCCAAAAGGGGCATTGTACTCTATAATGGGTCTAATGAGTGATGAGTAGAGGGGAACAATAACCTCTTTTTTCCTGGATGAGAACCCTTTTATGATGAGGTGTGCCATGTAGAAGGACTTCCTGACTACTGTGGCAATGTGACTATCAAAGGAAAGACCACAAATACATATACGACCAAAGGCACCATTAATGGGGGTGAGGAGGCCCAATTTAAGTACCTCTTGTAATTATTGATATGATCCCCTCCTCCACAGCTGAACATATCTGCCTTGCAACACAATACCAACACTTGCAAGTCCCATACCCAGGACCCTACACAACATAGCCACAAGAAGTTAACAGTAATCCATCTCACCTGTACGATGCCAGGATGATATCAATAAGATATCTTGCAGAACAGTCTGTCTACCATAGGGAATGTACAATGTGCAAGCAGTA